>NC_081199.1:39961515-40031515 GCF_902713425.1 Acipenser ruthenus | reverse complement strand
TGGTTGTTTATAATTTTACATATAAATGTGACCCCTATGAATCCAGTAGCGTACCAGGCCCTCTCACCAGCCCCCTGGGGGTGACTCTGTGTTCCTGTGTGTGCCGTGTAGGGCTGGGAGGAGTGTGTGTGCCTCGACATGAACCACTTCTACTTCGAGTTCCTGAGTGAAGAGGAACGCAGCAGAGTGGAGCGTCTGGAGCCCTTCGATGAGTACGAGGTAAAGAGGCTGTGTGTGTGTGTGTCTGTGTGTGTGTGTTCCAGTGCTTCAGGGAGTGAGGTGTGCGATGAAGACTGTCTTACTGTCTCAATGCATGCTCTCGTTCCGCAGGAGTGGCACCTGAAGTGCTCGCACTATTTCATCCTGGCTGCGTCGAAAGGAGAGCTGAAGCACCAGCCCCTGATCTGCCCCCCCTGTGGTGAGACTCCCCCTCTCTCTCCACTCTGTGTCTGCCTGTCCTCAGGGAGTGTACCGTCTGCCCGGGAGACTGAAGGCTGGTTCATGCTTCAATCAGGCTGTTGTTGCAGAGAGCGATATCTAGTGTCTCTGGCTGTGTGATTGTCTCGTCAGTCTTAACAAGTGAACTCAGCTCTGGTGGAGTTGATCAGTTACTTCAAACAAGTTTGTGATTATAATTAGAGCTGCAGATTTTCGTTTTTAACTGATAAAAACCGATAAACCAAAAAAAATGAAATCGGTGTATAGCCAATAGCCACCGGAACATTGGAAATGGTTACTCAATTCACACTGACTTCACCCCTTTCCCATTTAAAAAAACTAAAACCTACTACAAAAAAACAAAAACTACCTTTCCCAGTGCAGCCGGGCAATGCCGCTCTTTCCTGACTTTGTTAAACCCACCCCAACTTTGGCAGCAAATTCCTACATTTCTATTGGAAACATTTACATAAAACTCGAAAATAGCTCAAAATAAGCACCAAAAAATGAAATGAATGGATTTGCCTCTATTTTGTAGCACGTGGCTGGGGCTTGAGCGACCATCGATTATTCGATCAACGCCTCAGCCACATTCCCCATGTCGATTCTGGCAGGGATAGAATGAATCTCATCTCTGCCAAACTTAAATTCAAAATAATACACTTTTTATTAACACACAGCTGACACGGGCAGGGCTTCCACCCTGCCACACATAGTAAGATACTATTTAGATGCAATAAGAGCGATGAACATCCGACTTGATTTCTTGATCTGAAGCAGCTTTTGGCCCTTCTGTTGAGTGAGTGAGTTCTTTGCTTTTCCTCCACAGAATCTCCAGTCCCAGCACTGGTGCCGGTATTCTGCTCCCAGTTGCTCCCAGTCTCTGTTGTACCCATGGAGCCTGAGGAAGCTGGACTGGGCTGTACTGACCTGTCTGGGTCTGGACTGGGTTGTACTGGTCTAGCTGGGTTCGGACTGGGCTGTGCTGCCCTGCAGCCTGGTAACGCTGTGCTGGTGAGCGGGGGTGCAGGCAGACACGGCCGAGGAGACCAGACTCGGGTTCTCATCAGAGACAAGGCTGTCTGGAGATGTGCCTGCCCCAGGAGCACAGAGTGGGGTGAGGAGATGAGACTGCTGTCCCAGTGTGCCACGAGTCTGCCGAAACACTTGTCCATTTTACTTTGTTTCTTATAGTTTGAACGTGTCTGATCTCCAGCACGCAGTCTAGTGCAGGGACTGTGATGCAGTGGAGGAATGCTACAAGACATGCAGATCTCAGAAAAGAATGAGAGCGAGGGAGAGGGTTGTGTGCAGGTTTGGGTGTAGTTTGTGCTGCTCTTCCAGACTCCTGCATGGTGGATTGAGTTTTCTGTTCTGTATTGGGTCCTCATTGAGATCTGGGGGTCTTGGAAATTAGATCAGTTCATTATTTTTATAGTTGACCTGGCTGGCCTGCAGTGACTTGTTTCCTTCTGCAGGTGGCAGGATGTTCCACACAGTGACGCCCGTCCCTGGTCAGCGCTGTGTGGTGTTTGGGGGGCGCACGTCCCCCCTGCGCCCCGCTACCAGTCTGCTAAGTGTGAGCTGGGACCCCACGACCCCTACTGACCCCAGGCTGAGCGTCAGCGAGCTGAACTGTACGGGCACTGCACCCAGACCACGGTGGAGGCACAGTGCGACACTGCTCACCTTCAGAGGTGAGGGGAGAGGGGGACCTGCTGGTTATAAAACATACAGGGAAAAAATGACGATAGACCAGGTCATTTCTGCAATGGTACACTATGCAAGTTCCTTTACAGGTGAAATGACTTCCAGAGTCAATATTTCATTTTTGTCCGTCACTTGTTGACAGTATTGTCATGTCCTAGCCCCTTGTCCTTTGCGGAAGGTGGACTGTGTTGTGTAGTAAGTGTGTGGATGGAGCTGGGTTGGTTGCAGCTGAACCCTGCTCTGTGCTCTCGTGTGCAGGGGAGAGCTACCTGTTTGTGTTCGGAGGGAGCTCCATCGAGGAGCAGGCTCTTCAAGACTGGCACTTCCTCAAGCTGGAGGAGAACACCTGGACTCAGGTAAGAGCCGGGACACAGGAATATGGTGTTGATTACATGGCAGTCTCCCAGTGTACTCACTGGTGGTATTTAGAAAGTGACCACTCTCGTTAAGGTTCAGTTTCTGGGCTCCTTTAAAAGCTCTTCCCAGCTGATTGGTAGGATGTTAGTTTCTATTGAAGTTTCTAGCGTTGCTTTTAGTTTTGTAGATTGTACAGCTCTTTGAGATGATTGAATTGCACTATTAAAATGATGATGACGATCCCTATTTCAGGTGCCTGTAGGGGGCTCTGTGCCCGAGCCTCGTCACTCCCACTCCGCCTGTCCCTATGCTGGGGGGCTGGTGATTGCGGGGGGGCTGGGGGGGCAGACCCCGCTCGGATCCACGGTGTTGCTCAGACCTGCCCAGTCCGGCTTCCGCTGGCATGAGCTGAAGACTGATCCACCCATCATCCCCAGGTAAGAGAGAGACTGTGAGGGAGACAGAGGGAGATGTGCTCTCCAGCCACACTGAACACAGCCCCAACACAGACCTGCCTCCCAAAAGTTAAAAACTCCCACAGCCCGGCTGCACATACAGGTGACGTATTCATGCTGTGGTGAGTGCGATCAGTTTGGGGCTGAATGCTGTCAGCTGGTCCTTTCAGTAATAACCCTCGATCTGATTGTGGTTCTTGCTGGGCTTCCATTCTAGATTTCTAAGACTGCAGAGTGAATGGGTTGTAGAATGTTTGTGAAGGACCCTGCTTTGGTCCCTGTCCTTCCCCTCCCCTGGTGTTCTCTGAGGAATGTAGCCCCTCCCCCTGACACACCCCTGCATTCCAGGTACTCTCACACGGCTCATGTGATTGGTGATCAGCTGGTGCTGGTGGGCGGCATTTGGATCCAGGCTGACGGGGTGCCGGGAGTTGCGGTGATCAACCTCACCACAGGGGGCAGCAGAGAGTACAGCATCGACACGGTTAGTACCAGAGAGAGAAAGGGGAAGGAAAGAGAAGGTTCATTAAGATTAATTCATTAATTCATTTTGAATCTAATTACCCTGGGGGGGGGGGGGGTTCTCACACTTGTATCTAAAAATACAAACTAATTTACAAAGTTAGAGGATTTGAAATGGGTGGGTTAATGGAAGTTGTAATTGACAGTCACGATTATTTACAATTCTGTTTTAACTATTATTATTATTATTATTATTATTATTATTATTATTATTATTATTATTATTATTATTATTATTATTATTTATTTCTTAGCAGACACCCTTATCCAGGGCAACTTACAATTGTTACAAGATATCACATTATTTTTACATACAATTACCCGTTTATACAGTTGGGTTTTTACTGGAGCAATCTAGGTAAAGTACCTTGCTCAAGGGTACAGCAGCAGTGTCCCCTACCAGGGATTGAACCCACGACCCTCCGGTCAATAGTCCAGGACCCTAACCAGTACTCCACACTGCTGCCCCTAACTCCCATTAATTGCTACTTTCTTTCTGCTGCATTAGTAGTTGATTCTCTCTTACACACTCTTTCTGTTTCCCCTTGGTCTGCTGCCACACCACTGTACCCTGGGGGAGAGGCTTCATTGAAGTCATTTAAAAAATGTCAAAACGATAAGTAATCAAGACTGAACAAATTATCAGTACTATCATGATCAGGTATTGATGGAGTGTGGTGCCTTAGTGTTTCTCTCTCTCTCTCTCTCTCTCTCTCTCTCTCTCTCTCTCTCTCTCTCTCAGGCGGCAGTGCCCTGGCCCCTCATGCTGCACTCTCACAGCTCTGAGCTCCTGGACGGAGGGAGGGAGGTGCTGCTGATTGGAGGAGGGGGGAACTGCTTCTCATTCGGGACTCATCTGAACCCACAACCTGTAACCCTGGACCTGAGCCCTGCCCTGGACTGAGCCCTGCCCTGCCCTGGACTGAGCCCTGGGTATACTTCAATAACTCTGTAACACTGGCATTGCAATACTGACTGACTGAGGACATATTGTAATTACCAAGACTCCTGTTGCACACTTTTTTCTGCTTTTTAAAACTAGACTAGAGACAGTATTTACTACAAAAGCAACCCCCTAAGTGTGTGTGTGTTGGGGGTCGGGAGGGATAATATTCTGGAAAAAATAAAACGTTTTATACTAAAGATGTGTCCTGGGCTCTTGGTGATTTATTAGAACAGACTCACAATGCTGAGCATTAACACCTGCTCTGAGCTCACAAGCCCTCTGTGCAGAAACCAAGGTCAGCTTGCATTCTGATGAAGAGCAATGCTAACCTTGGAACAAACTGTAGTAAACAGTATTGCATTTAACAAAGCAAACACGCTCACATAACAAGACTATGCAGCTCCGACACATGGCAGTAATGCCCAGAACTCTGATGAAGGCATCACCCTGGAATGAACCTAATCTTGTTCTAGTTGACCGTGACTGTGGGACAGCAACATGGGTATAAATACCCAGTAAAAGCCCAATTTCAAAGAGGATGCATTAGTTAGACATCCTGCAAGTCTGGACTGTCTAGCAAATGTATTGCCAAGAGAAAATGTGTGACCCACAGGAGATTTTAAATATTCTTTTTTTTTCATGTACTGAGTGTATTATTTTATAACTGCTGAACTTTTAAATTGTCCAAAATATATTAGATTGTATTAGCAATCAAGAGATTAAGGAGTAAAAAAAAAAAAGCTTACTTTTTATTTATTTTTCATGTGTAAGTTAGAGAGGACAAGTCATTGTTGTCATGGGGAGGATTAACCCCAGCGTGCCCCTGTGTGTTTCCCTCAGGATTCTTCAGGGGTACATACAGAGAATGAAGCCCCAGCTCAATGAGGGATGCTTGCCGGTGGTTTTATTTCAGCTGGGCTGTGGTGGAGTCGTGCTGCTGCAGTCACTCGGTGAGTCGACGGAAGGACTGCACGGAGGGGCACACGGCGCCCCAGTCCACAGGCCTGCGGTACTCCCCCTTCTGCAGCAGGTACTGACGGCCCCTGTAGTTGGGATGCTCAAAGAACACCCAGGCCCCCTCCAGAACCTTGCAGGAGTGGACCTCGCGGGTTCGGAACTGGTCCATAACCGAGGGGCAGTCTTCCGTGGCCTTGAAGACCTGGCCCGTGAAGTCACCCTTGTCATACAGCTGGATCTTGTACTGGCTGCTGCTGGTCTGTGGGAGAGAGGGGAAGGGAGGGGTTCACCAGTGAGGCTCAGGCTGTCAGTAGTGTAGCATAGTCCCTTACATCAGTGTTTTAGCTCATGAGCCCTAATGTAACACGCAGCGCTCTGTTCAGCTGTACCAGGTGTAACGATACACTAATGTCACCATACGGATCGCACTATGCAGCTCGCAGTCTGAGAGGTACCATGCATGTGATGGTCCTGATGGGGTACTTGCATAACGCTATATACGATCAAATGGTCAAATGATGGACTACTTTTTTAAAAGGCAAAAATGAAATGTGATAGGATAGCGACGCGTTGTTTTATTCACCACTGCAAAGAAACTGGTGCGGCAGAAGCACGTGCACTGGTGACTGGATTAAAACAGTCCAGTGGTTAAAGAAAGGGGCTTCTGACCTTGAGGTTCCCGGTTCAATCCCAGCCACTGACTCACTGTGTGTGACCCTGAGCAAGTCACTTAACCTGCTTCGGATGAGACAGAAAACAAACAAGGTCCTATTGGAAGTGACTCTGAAGCAGCAGTTGTGATGCATAGTTCACCCCCAAGTCTCTGTAAGTCGCTTTGGATAAAAGTGTCTGCTAAATGACTAATTAATAATAATAATAATAATAAGTGGTGACATCAACATGGTGACTACTAGTCGGAGAAAACGTGCCGGGTGGCAGGCAAGGCTGTAACAGACTCACTGTTGTCAGAAATTAATCATTACACCCCTAATCCCAGTCGTGCAATACACGACCCTCCCCATTACACTGGCAATACAAATCATCCAGTTTTGTATTATTAATCTACAGTATACACAATCTGGAGAGACGATATGGGTATTACTGAAGTAAAACACATTGGCCAGCACGCTGGGGGACATAGAGGGGTGCTGGCTCCAAGTGGGTAACGAAAAAAGAAACAAAGACACCACCACCAATGCAACCACTGTGTTTTCTGTTCATCCTACTAGAGAAGTCAATACCTGTGCTCCTCGGCAATTAAGACACTAGCTGACCCTGCAAATTTCTTTAACTAGCTCACAATCCAACAAGTACTGACCAGACAAATACAATATGATGTTCACCACAGCCTTCTGAAACAACGCATTGCAGCTGAACCTTTTTTGCACAGCAAATGGGTTAATTCAGCAGGGACACTGGGACTTCAGTCCTGCAGGAACAACTTCCCACAATAATTGTAATACTAATATTAACATTCTCTGCTCTGAAGTGCCAGCTTCCCAAAGCACTGGGTCTGGTTAACACACCAATTCCAAGGGAGCGACTGCATGAAAACAAGCAGCGGACACATGGCAATGAATCTGTTTTTAATGTATTATAAACCGTAATGCCAGGTCGAAGGTCTCGAAGCAGACCCACGCCAGCTCGTCGGGCAGCTGCAGTTTGCCACAGGCGATGTGCCTCCACATGGGCCAGCAGGGGTGCGGGAAGCAACCGTCCTTGGCCTGAGTGCGCACGTAAGTGGCCATCTTGAGCAGGAAGTGCATGCTGAACTTGGCTGGAGGGGGGCCTGCAGTGCCCCCACCAGGAAGGTCTCCATATGCACCTACACTCTCACATTGTGCAGCTCCATCGCTCAGCTGTCACTGCATGCAAATTAAAAAGTGCTGGTGATTGACTGATTCATTGATTGATTTTTGATAGTCGGGTCAGGACGGGTACCATCGATCCTGGCTGCCACTGTTAAACATGAACAAAGACAGAGGGGTGCACACTTGTATGTCACCATGGTGTCCGTCAGTATTGACGTTCATACGCGTTCATTTCAAGCTATTGTGGGGTATCACTGCTATTTCAAAGCACACAGTAGCTCCTCTGTCTCTCTGAAATTAAACTCCAAACACTGCCTCTCCTCAGGGGAAGGCAGAACAGGCAGGGCAGTTTCAGATGCAATTTCCTGTCTGCAGCAGTCAGGAGACATAAGGAGCGGATATCAAATGTCTTTACTCCATTGAAAGTGTGTGGGTTTTTTTTTACATTGTACTGGTCTTTTGTTTTAAAATAACAATTAATAATTAGTTACATCCAATACGACGCCTGGGGAATGTGCACAAAGTGGGCTGCAAACTCGCTATGGAAGCATGATGCTAAGACACCATAAGCAATTAGGGGTTAACCCGGCCCATCTGCTCCGTATGCGTGTGTAGGGCAGGGTTTTGACCATTGGTGTTTAATAGATTTGACGTTATTTGCATTCTAAAGACAGAATGCTACTTTTCATGTTTATCTGTTGTGGCGGTGTTTTAAGCGTTCCCTTTAACGACTCCTACCCAACAGCGTTGTGCAGTGGGCGGGCCTAGCAGAGGTCCCTCTTCCGGGTGCAAGTCCACTCAGCGCTGACAGGTCTTCAGTCGGAGCCGGTGTGTGTGTGATTCGCTGGAGGAGTGAAGTGCAGTGAGAAAGCAATTCGGGATCCATGGCTTCCAGACGCATGAACCTCACCAATATCTGCTTTCTGCTGCTGTATGTCTCCGCGGCTGTGCTAGCGGGGTGAGTGGACATTGTCAAAGAGGTGGCGAGGGCTCGTGGTTTTGATTTATGTTTGAATTAAAGAAAGAGTGTACACATGTTACACTCTGATTGGTCTAGCAGTACTGTGTGGCCGGACCACCGACTCCGGAGAGGGAAGAGTAAAGCACGGAGAGTTATTCCACTGTAAAACTAAAAGCGGCTGTTTGAACCGGGTTGGGATCTGAATGGAACCCGATCAGGGATGATCCTGTGACGAGACCCAGCGAGTGCCTCTCTTCCGGAGCCATTCACGGCTCTTTCGATTCAAATCCTGCGTTCATTATAAGCTGTTCAATCAGGTTACGGTAACATTGAAACGGTACAGACTGACCGATCCAGTTTAAAAGGGGGATTCTAGTGTTACGTATTGTATTTAGACAAAAATGACATTTTCTTACCCCAATGTCCCTCATTGATTTGATTTGCATTACAAAATCCTAGACTGTAATATGCATACCTGTTCTCGGTCGCTCTCTCGCGCCCACAGCCTCACACTTTCACGTCTGCTTTTCACCTTTAAGTCAACCCGTTTCAATACATTTTTACAGCACCAGATGGATCTTTTTCATATCAGTTTGCAACGCATTGTACGTTATTGTAGTGGACTGATCACCCCATATGCTTACTGCTATAAGGGTCAAGATCTATCCGCAGTATTTTTACAATCTCGTTTGTTGTTGCTCGAGAGACACAGAACAAAGCCATTGAAACAATACAAACAGTTGTGCCCATGTTTGTGTGCATCCGAGCAGCTTGTCAGAGACCTATTTGTTATCCTCTGATAAACTCAATTTTTTTCTTCCTTTTCTAGGCGTGATTTCTACCAGATTTTGGGGGTTTCAAGATCAGCTTCCATCAAGGACATTAAAAAGGCTTACAGGAAACTTGCAATGCAGTTACACCCCGACAGAAACCCCGACGACCCCAAAGCGCAGGACAAATTCCAAGACCTCGGGGCCGCCTACGAGGTAAACGGAGATCAAGAGTACAGTGTAACCAATTGGATATTACCCCTCGCTGGGGCTGCAGTCCCTGGCGAGGGGGGTTCAGCGGAGGCCCCCCTACATGGGATTATTACATCCTTTAACAATGTTACTATACCATAGCATCACACAGTCGTAATTCTTTCTCGTTATGTTGGCTGCAGTGATGTGAGATCAGTCTTTCTTAGTGTACACACCTGGAACGCTGTGATTGGCTGTTAGGTATAATTTTGTTTTGGCCGGTATTTACTGTATGTTCAATTAACCAATTTTTTTTATTATTATTTTTTCACACCAACATATTTGATTGATAAGTAAAAGTCGAATTAGTTATGTAGAAATGTAAGGAATATCTGTTTCGTTTAACGTGTTTGTTTCCATTTTAAATATAAGCATTTCCTTACGAGTAATAACAAATGCTCTTGTTTTTAAAGTATGAAATAAATCCATAAACTGTAGACAGTATTTCATTAACTCCGATTTGCGCATGTTTAACAAACATATTTAAAACCACTTTCTAAAAAAAAAAAAAAAAATGATGTAACGTTTCGGAGGTCTGTGTGTGTGTGTGCGTTCACGGAAGCGTTGTTGTTGGAAACTCTGCCGCTTGCCCTTATTGGTCAAAGGAACTGTGTGGCCGCTGCTGATTTGCGCAATGTTCTGGAGTCAAAGTTGAACATTGCCTGCTGGTTAATATCAGGGAGCGCTAGAAAACACGGAGTGGAGTCAGCTCAGTGAAGTATTAGCTGGCTTTTTACATTGCGACTATAGCAATCCCCTGGCCGAAAATAGGATGTTGCATAATCCATCTGCATTAGTGTAAACGCAAATAATTATCACTGCACACAAACCTCAGATACTTTTTTAAAAATGCACAATTAGGAGCTGATAAAACAAAAAACAGTTTATGGAATATACCTTTGATTTGTGGAACGGAGTCTTATCTACCCATAGATTTCAAATATAGTCATTATCCCTTTCTCTTATACTCTGGCAAGCGCATGGGCTTATATGGAAAACCAAAGGATTAACTGCAGGATTAACCCAAGTATAAATACTGTTGTAAATGTGCTTGTTCATTTCACAGTCTCCCCACTCTTTTCCCATAGTTTATAATATGCATCAATCATAGTTGGTTTGCCACATTTTTTAATCTGTCAAACTCCTCTGGGCTTTACAGTGCTTCCCTATGCTTTACCATGCGTTGACTGCGCTCCAGTACACTTTACTATGCTTGTACTGTAGCCCACGCGTGGGGATTGCACTACAGCTGTGTCCAGGGTGGTGTCACTAACGCCCTGGCTTGCTGATCTGCAGGTGCTGTCTGACGAGGAGAAGAGGAAGCAGTATGATGCGTACGGGGAGGAGGGGTTGAAGGAGGGGCACCACAGCTCCCATGGGGATATCTTCTCCAGGTGAGGATCCAAATGAGCTTGCATTACTGACAGCTGTCAATGGATTACCCTTTTAGAACAGGCCCTGCTACAGCATGCCTACCTCACCACTCGATCTCTGTCAGTCTGTCCATTCTTCATTTCTGAATTCGTTTTCTTTTCCTTTTTTTTTTTCCTCAGTTTCTTTGGAGACTTTGGGTTCATGTTCGGCGGTAACCCGCGGCAACAGGACAGGAACATCCCTAGAGGAAATGACATCATAGTCGATCTAGAGGTCACCCTGGAAGAAGTATATTCTGGGAATTTTGTGGAAGTAAGTCAGTCTTCAGATATGGGGGAAAAAAAGAAAATGCAGTAAAATGTCTTTAGTGTAAGGGATAGGAAAGATCCTAATAACAAAGGTCTTGAATGTGTGATGCACCCGTGCTGTTAAATGAGTTTAAACACAAAGTCATGTCGCCCCTCAGGTGGTTCGGAATAAGCCTGTCGCAAAAGAGGCCCCAGGAAAAAGGAAATGCAACTGCCGACAGGAAATGAGGACGACGCAGCTGGGGCCCGGCCGCTTCCAAATGACCCAGGAAGTGGTTTGCGACGAGTGTCCTAATGTCAAGTGAGTCCCGCTGGAGCCGCAGTTTACTTTTGGGGGTTAGCAGGGGTCCCGTCACCATATCGCATTTTCAGTTCTTCTTTCTTGTACAGGCAATTCCAGCCATGTGAAGTGTAGTATCTGAAATCATGGGGCGTTCAAGATAGGAGCAGATCAGGACAGACAGAGACTACTGTCAGGTGTAATATCACAAGTGAAGATCTGTCTAGAGATGAACACCACTGAGCAGGATGGGTGGTGTGTTCTTCTTTCCCTGACTCTCTGGGTGTACAGGCTGGGTAAAGCAGGGGAAGCTCAGAATACAGCTGGGCACGACACAGTGTCAGCAGACTCTCTTTCTCATTCCCTCTCTTCTTTGTCCCAGGCTAGTGAACGAGGAGCGCACTCTGGAGGTGGAGATTGAGCAAGGGGTCCGAGACGAGATGGAGTACCCCTTCATTGGGGAAGGTAAGGCCACGTGCATGTCTACATACAGGTGCCACTCTTGTACTGACACACACACTTGGTGGTTTCCCTGGTATATGGCGACTTCTGGTGACCACAAATATTCATTACAGTTATCCATGTTGTGTTTTTTTCTTGTGAAAATTTTGAATGACCTCTTGAAGTGAAGCCCTGACGTGCCAGCTGTTATACCACCTTGTATTTATTTATTTTCTTCCTGCTTTACTCTTTAGAAGTAGAAGTCAGGGATCTGGGACCTGATGTTTTGTGAAGAATCTGTTTTGGAATCACACTTTCCTCATGGAAACCAGTACCCAGCCCCAGCATGCAGGCCTCCCATTCCCTGCAAATCTTGATCCCATTAAATCTCTCTCTCTCTCTCTCTCTCTCAGGTGAACCGCACATAGATGGGGAGCCAGGAGACCTAAGGTTCAAGATTAAAGTGATGAAGTAAGAAATCTCACACTTCACTCTCAGTAACCTAGAGACCATGCTGTTTTTGAGTGTATCATTTTGTCATTGTATTTAAGATGTGCTGATTGGGTGGGAGCTGACACATGTCTCACAAGTCCATTAGCGAGTTTGTGACATTGGGATTCGTCATTGGAGCTGCAGGGCTGAAACAGTTATTGGCTCTGCTTGTGTTTCTCAGGCACCCCGTTTTCGAGCGGAGGGGAGATGATCTCTACACGAATGTGACAATCTCGCTGGAGGAGGCTTTGGTGGGATTCGAAATGGACATCACACACCTGGACGGACACAAGGTAGCGCTGCTGAGTAACACTGACCACTGTGCACAGCGTCTTCATCGTGTCTTGTCTTGTGTACAGATGTCATCCTGGGTGATATCAAGACTTATGAGTTGTAATGCTTCCCATGCACTCTAACAGCGTGGGGTGATGTGCTAGCACTGGGGTTCTAGTTCCATGTACTCTAACAGCGTGGGGTGATGTGCTAGCACTGGGGTTCTAGTTCCATGTACTCTAACAGCGTGGGGTGATGTGCTGGCACTGGGGTTCTAGTTCCATGTACTCTAACAGCGTGGGGTGATGTGCTAGCACTGGGGTTCTAGTTCCATGTACTCTAACAGCGTGGGGTGATGTGCTGGCACTGGGGTTCTAGTTCCATGTACTCTAACAGCGTGGGGTGATGTGCTAGCACTGGGGTTCTAGTTCCATGTACTCTAACAGCGTGGGGTGATGTGCTGGCACTGGGGTTCTAGTTCCATGTACTCTACAGCGTGGGGTGATGTGCTAGCACTGGGGTTCTAGTTCCATGTACTCTAACAGCGTGGGGTGATGTGCTAGCACTGGGGTTCTAGTTCCATGTACTCTAACAGCGTGGGGTGATGTGCTAGCACTGGGGTTCTAGTTCCATGTACTCTAACAGCGTGGGGTGATGTGCTAGCACTGGGGTTCTAGTTCCATGTACTCTAACAGCGTGGGGTGATGTGCTAGCACTGGGGTTCTAGTTCCATGTACTCTAACAGCGTGGGGTGATGTGCTAACACTGGGGTTCTAGTTCCATGTACTCTAACAGCGTGGGGTGATGTGCTGGCACTGGGGTTCTAGTTCCATGTACTCTAACAGCGTGGGGTGATGTGCTAGCACTGGGGTTCTAGTTCCATGTACTCTAACAGCGTGGGGGTGATGTGCTAGCACTGGGGTTCTAGTTCCATGTACTCTAACAGCGTGGGGTGATGTGCTAGCACTGGGGTTCTAGTTCCATGTACTCTAACAGCGTGGGGGTGATGTGCTAGCACTGGGGTTCTAGTTCCATGTACTCTAACAGCGTGGGGTGATGTGCTAACACTGGGGTTCTAGTTCCATGTACTCTAACAGCGTGGGGTGATGTGCTGGCACTGGGGTTCTAGTTCCATGTACTCTAACAGCGTGGGGTGATGTGCTAGCACTGGGGTTCTAGTTCCATGTACTCTAACAGCGTGGGGTGATGTGCTAGCACTGGGGTTCTAGTTCCATGCTGACGGACGCTGTTGAATCTGTCTTGATTTGAAGGTGCACATTATCCGGGACAAGATCACAAAGCCAGGCGCTAAGCTGTGGAAGAAAGGAGAGGGCCTGCCCAACTTTGACAACAACAACATCCGCGGCTCACTGATCATCAGCTTCGACGTGGAGTTCCCACGAGAGCAGCTCTCCGAGCAGCAGAGGAAGGGTGAGGCGCGCAGGGCCCACATGCTCACTCACTGCTTACTCACACTATGACATTTCGTAAACTACTACTTTTTTTTTTTTTTAACGTCCTAGTAAATTGTAGCTACAGAATAATTCCTTTAATCTTACCAGACGGTTTGCAGATTGTACACTCAGATGTTAACTCTCATATGCTGTTGTAGGAAATTGCTGCTGTTACAACACATTATTTGGGATTAACTGGGCGTGTAGGGAAGAGGGATTTAATATAAAATTGGGCGCTGGAATGAAAGAAAGAAAGTTCATTATTACTGGGATGGAAATAAGACTCGCATTGCATAGCAGCTTGATTCATTCCTGGTTTTACTATGAGTTTAATAAGACACACTTGAGCTTGTTACCTATACACTGTGGTTAATCAAGCTCGTAGTAAAACTTGGAATGGGTGAAACGGCTCTGCAGTTTTCTTATTTCCATACCTGTATGAAGAAATAAAGAATTTAAGAAAGAAAGAAATAGCATTGCAGTGTGATGGAGAGACTGTTATTGCAGCGTGGGGATCACATTCTCAGAAGGCGAGGTGAGGGTGTTGGCTAACCCTTTCGTTCTCTGTATTTAATGTTCCTGCCTGTCTCACCCGTGCCCTGCTTCTTGTTGCAGGTATCCGAGAGCTGCTGAAACAGGCGTCGATACAGAAGGTTTACAACGGGCTGCAAGGCTACTGACCCCAAGCAAAAGGGACTTTATAGAACATAAAAAACATGCATTCTGGGGTTGTATTTATTATCATCAATCTGTGCATTTTTGTTTTTTAAATGTTTTGAAAGTTTTTTGTTTTTTTTTGAGAAAAAAAGTCCTGTTTTCTTAAAATCTGTACATTTCGTAAAGGGTTGGGGGTAGGTTAGAAAGGGGAGGTTGAAGAATATTTGAACCCTTTTAAAAGTGGAACTGGAAGGTGCAGGTGTTACTCGCTGGCCTCTGAAGCCCAGCTGTTGTTCTCACGCCACCCCTACAGGTCCCGCCAGCCCCAGGGGGTGCACCGAAGGACCCCCGTTTACAAGCGCACCACACCCTAGCCCACCCCCTGCTAGCTGCAGGACTGATCACCAGCAGCTGGTCCCTCAAACATCAACACTGCTAAACACTTCTCCCCCACCTCTCCTCGGTCTAAGACTCCTTTGATACTTTTTTTTAAATGTTGGCCCATTTATTTTCCTTTTTTAGTTTATTTAATTTTATTTTATTTTTAAACATGCCTTTGAATGGTTGGGGGTTGCTAATCAAATTGTATTTTGTGTGTGGGTAGGGGGTGTGTGGGGCTCCCATACTGTAAGAGCATCTCTTACAAAACAAAATAAATAAAAATCCAGAGATAGCGTGCAGGGAAGAACGCTGCTGAATATCCACAGGCTCCACACGCTGCCCTCTCCTAGCCCCTCACTGCTCCAGCAGCAGTCTGGCTGTGGACTCCTCTTGTCTTCACTGTCATGTCCTAGTTTAACCTGCGCTGCATTGGGTCCAGCGCCCTCATTGAGGCATCCAAAATAGCACATTAAGAATGTAAACCTTTTCTAGAATGGCATAATAAAATGTAATTTTCACCTCAAAACTACAATTAAACAGTTTGTAATAATTCTAATGTTGAAGGTATGTGTTTGAATTTGTATTTTTGGTTGAACACTGTTCTGTATGTTTGTGTTGTTTCATGCTGGTCTGTGTTAGGAGGAGCACTGAACAGTTGACTAGTAAAAAGTGACAGTTGAACTACAGTGATTAGTTGACTAATCGCACATCTCAAGGTTGGGAGGTAATTGGGAAGCGTGTGGTTTCAGATGGAAGGAAGTGCAGCAGCAGCAGTTGTAATCCACTGACATAAACAATACATTTCAGAACATTTATAAAAACTTTGAAAATATTCCATGCAGTTTTTAAATATACTGTTGTGCACAAACAACACGCTCGTAAATAGTGCCCTAAACATTGTTTTTTTAAACTGGCGACTAGTCAAGCTATTCCACTAGTTTTACCTCAGCTATTGGACTCTTTCAAATTAGAAGTCTTTCTAGCCGAATCTGATGAAGATGCTATCCAGGTGGTTCAGCTGTGAGATGAAATACTGTGCTGGTTTAAGATCCCAGAACATGTTAGGGAAAGTTTTGAACGAGAGGAACTTTGTCCAGTCGACTATGAGAGGATCCCATTGATTCAGAATCAACAACATGGTTTGGGGACCTATGGGAACCCATTCCAGACACTCACCAACTGTGTCAAGCAGTGTCTCCCACCCTCTCTCCTAAACCTCCACTTCATTTCCAACTGTGGCATCTGCTCATGTGCTGCGCTTGACAGAGTTAACCCCAGTCATTATGTTAATTCCTTTTAGTGTTTTAATAACTTCAAAAAGTCTCCCCTGTTGCCTCCACGATGTTCAGAAAGCACACGTTATACCCCTGTAACCCTCCAAAGCTGCACTGGCCTATTTCTAGTCCAGGGAGCAGCGTTGATGCCATAGTAAGTGCAGTCTCACTGGTGCATTTTATATATATATATATCCTTTGGTTTGTACTCTACACCTTTCGCTATGTAAGCAAGCATTCTGTTTGACTTTTGAATTCCTTCCCCACGCTGGCTGGTTGCAGACAGCGATGAATCTTAATATTTCTAAATATGTAACACACTTATAAGGATTCACACATTTAGAAAGGGGAGTACTACAGAGCCCGGGAGGGGACATGAGATATATATATAATGTGTGCATGTCTTACTTTCTTGTCTTCACGAGGTATACAATGAAGCACCATCTACTGGTTAAACATTGTAATTGGTAATCGGACGATTTCATTGAGCGATTCTGCACATGATTTGGAGGACATCATTATAAGGTAAGCAGGGCAGTTCCTGGCACAACTATTTGAAAGTTGTGTTTTGTTTAGTGTTTTTTTTCCCTCCGAAGCAGACCCTGCTGGCTCCTCTTCATATTCAATCGCTCTTTTGTTTTCAACAAATCCAGCAGAACTAATTCTATTTTGTCCTTCTTTAATGTTAGCATTATATTATCATCGCTGAGTCCTGTTCCAACGCTCTCATCTGGAAGCACAGCTCTGGAGCCACATGATTTACTTCTTATACTCTCACACAGAGCAAAGGAACCGCAAATATTAAACATAGGGGGAGTCCTCTCGCTGCTCTCCACAGGGCTGAGCTAATCACTATCAGTCTAGACTGAGAGAGAGACCAGTGAAAATAGCCCTGGCCCCTCGGCACCGCGCACTATCCATCTCCAACACCTGTCACACAGCACAGCACAGCACGGCACAGCACCGCACAGCATAGCAGAGCATAGCAGAACATAGTGCAGCAGAGCAGAGCAGATCACAGCACAGCACATCAGAGCGCAGCACAGCACATCAGAGCACAGCACAGCACATCAGAGCGCAGTACGGCACGGCACAGCAGAGCACAGCATAGCAGAACATAGCACAGAAACTCTCGCTGGAGCTTGTGGTTACTGTTTTTTGTGGAGCTGATATTGCACGTTGTTTGTTGTGGCTTGTGATTACATGTTCATGCTATAAACACAAATAGAGCAGTTTGTTTTTGTCTTTTTTTGAATCGACACAGTATTGATGATGGTTTTGAATAAACAGGTCTCTCTGAGCTCTCTTTCAGTTTAAATTTCCCAAAGGTGAAACCTGTGAGGATTGGATACTTTAACTGAATTACTGACTGGAATACTAGGTTTTGGAATGAGGAAATGAAAGACTGAAGACGAGTAAGCTCCAATGATTGTTAGAGACGGCTGTCTCTCTGCTAGAAACATGATTAGAACTCTGTATAAGAGCGACAGAACTCAGAATGATTGCACCATCATACAATGGGTAGGGGAGGGCAAATATGCAAATACAATAATATTATATTATGAAAAACAATCGCCTTATAGAACAACTGCAGTTTACAGCTGTGCATTCAGTGCAACAGGCAGAGCTTGTCTGAAATATATTGGAATAGTACCTGTAGTATCAATAACAGCCAGTAGAGTGCAGCATTGAACCTGAAATAAGTTCTTAGTGCAGGGCTTTCAAACAGTGGGCCAAAAAACGGAGTATATCAGCCCAGACATTAACACAGGTTATCACGCTTGCTGTGGTATTATCAGAGTATGATCTTCATGGGTCAAACAGCAGTGCCGGTGTTATAGATGACCATACAGATGGAATATCTCAACAAACAGACAGGGAGGCTGGACTTGGGTAAAACTCACAACAGTGGTTCTTTAATTGTGCCATTGTGACGAGGTTCTGTACATTTCAACATGCAATGCTCTCACATCCTGCTCGGTGACCACGACTCTCCGTGTTTATCAGGGAGACCGATCACTCGTCACTAATTGAGTGCCCCCACTCCCACCCCAGCACCGCCCCAGACCAGCTCTGGAACAGCACCTCTTGTGGTTGCACACACAGGGCTCAGAGAACAGGATCTTGCAGCAGAACAATGACCACACAGCCCCCGCTGACTCGCTGCTCCCTCACCGCACTGGGGACTGGGTGGGGAGGCTGGCGTGCTGCACCACAACAATTCCACAATTCCCAGAATAGTCCCAGAATTCAGATTCCAGTGCAAAAGTACAACCCTCCATACCGCGGAACCAAGCATAGGGAGCCAGGGTTGTGGTTTCTATTTGCCCCACAATGCTAGTCCACTATGGGCTAGGACTGGGGGACAGCGGGGTCAGGGCTAGCTATTTCTCTCTGCTGGTTAATTGCATATTGTCTGGCAGGGCTTCACTGTAAATAAGCAATCATGCTAATGCTGAGCTGGGACTGTGCTCTATAAACAATGCATCAGTGCGGTAGACTTAAAGTTAGAGGAGCTGGACTTCTTCAAGCGATGTCTCCTCAGCAGGGCTAGGCAGCACGGCTGTCGTATTCACTAGC
Source organism: Acipenser ruthenus (assembly GCF_902713425.1). NCBI lineage: Eukaryota > Metazoa > Chordata > Actinopteri > Acipenseriformes > Acipenseridae > Acipenser > Acipenser ruthenus. The sequence goes on along the minus strand of NC_081199.1, from coordinate 40,012,822 downwards.
CTCCTTCCACCTCTGGAGGCTTGGGTTCGAATCAGGTTCAGGTCACAAGCGAAATGAATGTGGGGGTGGAGGGTCTAAACTTAGTCCCCAGTTGAGATTAGTGTACATGACACGATCACCACAGAGCTCAGCTCAATCAAGCACAGTGAGCAGGCTCTGCAGGACAGACAGGGGGAGTTCAGGTCAGGATTGAAGTGTAAGGGGTAACTTCATGTTGCCAGACTGTAGCCATTTCCATGTGCAATAAATTGAGACCTGGAATAAGGGGTACCCCCCTGTCCCCTGCTTTACTCAGGGGGTCTGTACTGTCTTTGGGGTGCATCCCTCAGAGGGTTTGATCCGAGCGGCCTCTTTGTTACTGAAAATAAAGCGAGATGCATTGAAAAGCCTCAGCTATTTCCAGCAAGCACTGAGCTCTAATTATCGGAGCCATTAACTGGCAGCTCAGCTCTTTATTTTGTGTAGCCAGCAATCCTTGAAGTTATAGTTATAGCTGCGTTCTGTTACAGGAATGTCTGCATGTCTGTTTATTCTTTCTCGGTAAATAGTAAGTTTGATAAATCAAAGCAAGTTTTTTTTGCACAGTCCATCAAGCTACACAATTGCCCTTTGAAGACATATTTTGTTTTCCTAAAAACATATCTTTTTTTTAAAATGTATATGATTGATATTGCTTTCCTAGTGTCAGAGAATATTTGTTTCGATTGTTTGTACCCCTTTATTTTTTTGTAACACAGTAATATTTCTTTGCATATACAGTAAGTCTATATCCATGCAATTTCAACTGAAATTCCCAGGCCCTGTGGAGCCTGAACAGCCTGCGGCTGGGTGACCAGGTTCAGAGGCTGGGTGACCAGGTTCAGAGGCTGGGTGACCAGGTTTAGCGGCTGGGTGGCCAGGTTCAGAGGCTGGGTGACCAGGTTCAGAGGCTGGGTGACCAGGTTCAGCGGCTAGGTGACCAGGTTCAGAGGCTGGGTGACCAGGTTCAGAGGCTGGGTGACCAGGTTCAGCGGCTGGGTGACCAGGTTCAGAGGCTGGGTGACCAGGTTCAGAGGCTGGGTGACCAGGTTCAGCGGCTAGGTGACCAGGTTCAGAGGCTGGGTGACCAGGTTCAGAGGCTGGGTGACCAGGTTCAGCGGCTGGGTGACCAGGTTCAGAGGCTGGGTGACCAGGTTCAGAGGCTGGGTGACCAGGTTTAGCGGCTGGGTGGCCAGGTTCAGAGGCTGGGTGACCAGGTTCAGAGGCTGGGTGACCAGGTTCAGAGGCTGGGTGACCAGGTTCAGAGGCTGGGTGACCAGGTTCAGAGGCTGGGTGACCAGGTTCAGAGGCTGGGTGACCAGGTTTAGCGGCTGGGTGGCCAGGTTCAGAGGCTGGGTGACCAGGTTCAGAGGCTGGGTGACCAGGTTCAGCGGCTGGGTGACCAGGTTCAGAGGCTGGGTGACCAGGTTCAGAGGCTGGGTGACCAGGTTCAGAGGCTGGGTGACCAGGTTCAGAGGCTGGGTGATCAGGTTCAGAGGCTGGGTGACCAGGTTCAGAGGCTGGGTGACCAGGTTCAGATGCTGGGTGACCAGGTTCAGAGGCTGGGTGATGGAATAAGAGGTAGCTGTCCTTAGCTGGGCGAGCCTTAGTTGAAAAAATGTGAGGAAAGTTTGCTTAATATCTATATTTGCTCCCCCCACCAAGTGTGTGTGTAAGCGTGTGTGTGTAAGCGTGTGTGTGCGTGTGTGTGCGTGAGTGCGTGTGCGTGAGTTTGTGTGTGTGTGTGTGTGTGTGTGTGAATGCGTGTGTTTGTGTGTGTGCGTGTGTGACTGTGTGTGTATGTGTGTGTGTGTGTGAGTGTGTGTGCGTGTGAGTGCGTGAGTGTGTGTGTGTGTGTGTGTGAGTGTGTGAGAGTGTGTGTGAGTGTGAGTGCGTGCGTGTGAGTGTGTGTGCGTGTGTGAGAGTGCGTGAGTGCGTGAGTGTGTGCGTGTGTGCGTGTGCGTGTGTGTGCGTGAGTGTGTGTGAGAGTGTGTGTGTGCGTGTGAGTGCATGTGAGTGTGTGGGTGCGTGTGTGGGTGAGTGCGTGTGTGTGCGTGTGTGCGTGTGAGTGTGTGTGTGCGTGTGAGTGCGTGAGTGCATGAGTGCATGAGTGCGTGGGTGCGTGTGTGTGCGTGTGAGTGCGTGGGTGCGTGTGTGTGTGTGTGTGAGTGTGTGTGAGTGTGTGAGAGTGTGTGTGTGTGAGTGTGTGAGAGTGTGTGTGTGTGTGAGTGTGTGAGTGTGTGTGTGAGTGTGAGTGCGTGTGTGTGAGTGTGAGTGTGTGTGTGTGTGTGTGTGTGAGTGTGTGAGAGTGTGTGTGAGTGTGAGTGCGTGCGTGTGAGTGTGCGTGTGAGTGCGTGTGAGTGCGTGTGAGTGCGTGGGTGCGTGTGTGGGTGAGTGCGTGTGTGTGCATGTGAGTGTGTGCATGTGAGTGCGTGGGTGCGTGTGTGTGTGTGTGTGAGTGCGCATGCGTGTGTGTGTGTGTGTGAGTGCGCGTGCGCGTGCGTGTGAGTGCGTGTGTGTGTTAACGTCAGATTGTGGATTTCATGCAATCGGCAGAATGAAATGAAATGAGAGTGTGGAGTTACTGTTCAGATCGATGGGGTTCCCAGGGAGCCTGTGTGCCTGTGAAAGCCCCCTTTGTGTGGGGGATGTAAATGAGACTCTTTCTTGGGGCCGTGTCTCAGCCCTGTGGTGGTGGATCACATTTAATAACTGTGTGGTTAGCTGTCAGGAGCACTTAGTTTGATGCTGAGCAGCCTGGCCCTTGAACACTGCCTCTGCTGGCTGTGAGGGCAGCCGTCTGCAGGGGAGAGTGAAGCACAGAGAGCAGCTCTACTCACCTCAACCATCTCCATAGGGAGAGAGAAGCACAGAGAGCAGCTCTACTCACCTCAGCCATCTCCATCAGCGCTCTGCAGGGCAGAGAGAAGCACAGGGAGCAGCTCTACTCACCTCACCCATCTCCATGGGGAGAGAGAAGCACAGAGAGCAGCTCTACTCACCTCAACCATCTCCATCAGCACTCTGCAGGGCAGAGAGAAGCACAGAGAGCAGCTCCCCTCACCTCAACTGTCTCCATGGGGTGAGAGAAGCACAGAGAGCAGCTCTACTCACCTCAACCATCTCCATGGGGAGAGAGAAGCACAGAGAGCAGCTCTACTCACCTCACCCATCTCCACCAGCGCTCTGCAGGGCAGAGAGAAGCACAGAGAGCAGCTCTACTCACCTCAACCATCTCCATGGGGAGAGAGAAGCACAGAGAGCAGCTCTACTCACCTCACCCATCTCCACCAGCGCTCTGCAGGGCAGAGAGAAGCACAGGGAGCAGCTCTACTCACCTCACCCATCTCCATCAGCGCTCTGCAGGGCAGAGAGAAGCACAGGGAGCAGCTCTACTCACCTCCACGGGGAACACAAACCTCAACCTGAGTGACAGGCAGCTTGTCAGGCCCCTCACAGCTCTTTGATAACATTTAACACTGCCTACCCAGACCTGCTTTAAAACACACCTGCTCGGATCTGCTGTCATTTTTACCTCTGCTGTTTGGAATGTTTAATAGTGCAATATTAACAATCCCATTGCCATGTTTTGGAGCTGATTGAGTTTGATTGCGTGCTTCTGCAGGTGGCACTGAGGGTTCTCATGAGTTCATACAGTGGGGGAGGGAATGGGAGGAGGGAGCACCACAGAGATCATTTCAATTTGTCCCTTGTACCTTAAAGGGTTAACCCTGATTAGCTCTAGTCTTGGACTAATTTACCCAAAACAACATTAGTTATTTGATGTTGAAGTACCACACTTAAGAATACCTTGTCTCTTATCCAGTTTATTGACTATAATGTGTAAAGCTGTTTCTTGCAATACCATTAAACTCAAGACAAACTTCAGGGGAACCCTAAGGGCAAGTGGAGCTGGAGGTGTTTTATGTAATGGCTTCTGAGTTCAGGTAGAGCTGCCAGTCTCTGTACCACACTGTGGCATCACTGACAGAGGGAGCCAGGATCCCCTCTCGCACTGCCTGCACCTGTCCTCGCCTCGTCTGGCAGGCTGCTCGGAGATGGGGTGTATTGGGAGGGTGATTGATATATCTGGATGTGATTATTTTGACAGCAGTTATAAACCCATAAAACCTGGCCTGCTCTTGTTCATTTAAACCATTGAGGCTTATAAATAATGGTTGACTAGGTGGCAGTGCAGAGTCTCACAGACCAATTAGCAGTGGCTTGTCTGGGCACAGGGATGATCAATATGTTCCAGATTACCTGTGGGATATCATAGCGCTAGTGGGAGGGAGAGGGAACTGTCTATATACTGTCATTACCAGCACCTTAACAATAATGAGCACTAGTCTAAACACTCCATTCTCAGCTCTCTAGCGCTGTCATTACCAGCACCTTAATAATAATGCGCACTAAACCCTCCCTTCTTAGATTCTTGTTCATCCTCATATTAATAAAATAGACACATTATTTTCTGCCGCTGAGGCTGTTGTTGTCCAGGTGGGACCGAGACAGACTTTGCTCTTTTTTATTGTTTACTGACATTAACGGCATTAATTATATCAAATGATCCACGGATAGGAGCTCCTCGCTCAGATCACAGGCTGACACGCGTAACCCCCGCGGCATCGCTGCTTATTGAAGAGCCGGCGTCTATTTCATAGGAAAGTTGTATTAGTTTAGATCATTTTAATGGCATGACAGCACAGTTACATCTGCTCCAATTCTAATTCTAATGAAGGCTCCTGATAAGCCCCTAAATGAAATATCTGTGCTTATTGATCATTTTGGTACACAGCAGTTTTACTTTTTTTCAAACTTATATATATATATATATATATATATATATATATATATATATATATATATATATATATATATATATAGGGAGTATAGACATGTGATCCTCCTATAATGTCTTACAGTACATGCTAATAATACACTATATTGAACGGATAATGACACAGGTGTGGCGTGTTACACAAGGTCACATGAAGCTCCCGACTCACTATTATAATTAATCTTTTAAAAGTTAGTTATGTATTTACTTCTGTTTGTCTGAAGTATTCGTTTGTCTCATTTCTCCCGTTTGTATAATAATAGAAACGGTTGAAACCGCGGGCATTGTGAGCGTAGGGGCCGGTGAATATAATTTACTATAGAGCAGGGGGCGAATTCACAGAGCACAGCGTACTGCACACTCGGACAACAGCCACTAGGTGGAGACTGTGACGCTTAGTTTTCCTTCTCGTCCCTATCGAGGAAGTCTGTTCACAGGCAGGTTACACGTAATTAGAAGCATAGACTTACCCGGTAAGTAGATTTTAACAAACAGAAAATTGATTAGGCAGAACTATTTAAACTAAAAAAAAAGAAAAGAAATAGCCACGCTGCCGACCCCACACTGCGTTCGTGTTGAATTGTATACTACATTAAAAAAAATATATTAATTGGCATGCTTTGCTTACTCCAGATTTCAGATTACTGCTCTGGAATCCACGCTAACATAAATTACATTCAGAACTACATGTACTTTTTTAAGTGATCATTAAAAAAAAAAAGTGCATACCATTCTTGACATTTAAATCCTCTGAATTATTTTGAAATAGCACATGGGGAACTTCGATTTGTAAAATGCTGCAGGACACGAATGTCCCAGATCACTTTGAAATATTTACTGGAATCTCTCAGCGCTATGAAGTTACCTGACAAACAGAGACGGAGCTTCTCTGGAGCGAGTCTGCTTCCCTAAACACGAACAATGCGTTCCAGATTTAGGAAATTGGGGATTAAGAAAACACACGGAGCTTTTGAAGTCGTTGTGCAATGCTAGTCTGCACCGCGAGCTTGCTGGAATAGAGATCAGACACAAAGTCCATTTTTACGCTATAGTGTGTGTCTTCTACCTAATATGCTGGTTTTCATTCCAGCTGAGCTCTCAATTACTTAACTAGACCCTTCATTGAACTCATCATTTGCTTAATTATACCTTTTGAATTGTTTTCAACTCTTACATATTTGCAAATTTTGAGTTAGTTATAACATTTAGAAGTAACTTGAACTCTGCAACTGTTTAAGAGCTGAGAACAAAGGGTCTAATTAAGCAAATGATCAGTTCAGTTAAGGGTTTAGGAGTTTCGGGTGTGGAGGAGGTGATTCTGAGAGAGTAGTCAGCCTGGCTCAAACCTACACCAGCTGCACAAGGGAATGCAAATCCAAATAAATGAATCATGTTAAAGAAATTAGTTCATAAAATGGGGAAGCAGTGGGCAGGATCAGTCGCTGTAATCTGGCTTTTGAGAAACGAGTGAAACTCCCATTGCATAGCAGTGTGATCCGTTCCTGGTTTCATTCTGAGTAATAAGACACCCCTGAGCGTGTTGCCTAGACACCCTGTAACTAATCCAGCTGGTTTTACAACCAGGAATGGGTGAAGCTGTTCTGTAATCCTGATTTATTTCTGATATAGGGCAGCAGTGTGGAGTAGTGGTTAGGGCTCTGGACTCTTGACCGGAGGGTCGTGGGTTCAATCCCAGGTGGGGGACACTGCTGCTGTACCCTTGAGCAAGGTACTTTACCTAGATTGCTCCAGTAAAAACCCAACTGTATAAATGGGTAATTGTATGTAATAAATAATGTGGTATCTTGTAACAATTGTAAGTTGCCCTGGATAAGGGCGTCTGCTAAGAAATTAATAATAATAATAATAATAATAATAATAATAATAATAATAATAATAATAATAATAATAAGTGATTGAGAGCTCAGTTGGAATGAAAACCAGAAGACACAGGGGGTCCCCAGGACCGGGGTTGGGAACCATTGATTTAGTCCAGTGGCACTCAACTGGCCCTGGCGATCTATTCCAGTCCTGGTTTTTATTCCAACCAGGTCCTAAATTAGTTAATTGCTTCTTAGCAGATTCAGTTACATTAGAATCTACTTGGAGTAAAAACCTGGACTGGATCAGATCTCGAGGGCCACAGTTGAGTACCACTGATTTAGCTTACACTGCGTTCAGTGGCTGGGTATCTTCAGTACAAGCACCTCAGCCTGACTCTATAGATATGGATATGGATATAGTGGTGCCAAAACTGTGATTTAATCCAGTCATTGTGACTTTATTAACATTGCCACATTGCAGAGGGAATTTAGGTTCAAGAGTCGATTGATGAACAAAGATTAGTGGCATATATTGGTCTGAAGTGTGTTCACAATATTTCTGTCTCATGGTGTTATCATATTAACCCTTAAATAGACAAAGTAGAGCTGTGATTATTACAGCCTATAGGGTGCATGAAGTATTGGAAAATAGACGGATTGTTAGATCAAGTTGCAAAAAATGTAAACTGTAGCCTCATCTTCATATACAACAGCTCTAAACAATATGAAATGCTCCAGCAATCTCTCCCCGCCTCTCTGCCTCTCACCCCTCTCTCAGCCTCTCTCTCTCTCTCCCCCCTCTTTCTGCCTCTCTCCTTTCTCTCTCTCTCTCGCTCTCTCTCTCCCCCTCTCTCTCTGCCTCTCTCCCCCTCTCTCTGCCTCTCTCGCTCTCTCTGCCTATCTCTCTCTTTCTCTCTCTCACTCTCCCCCTCTCTGCCTCTCTCCCCCCCTCTCTCTGCCTCTCTCGCTCTCTCTCTGCCTCTCTCTCCCCCTCTCTCTGCCTCTCTCCCCCTCTCTCTGCCTCTCTCGCTCTCTCTCTGCCTCTCTCTCTCTCTCTCTCCCTCTCTCTCTCCCTCCCTCCCTCTCTTTCTTTCCCGTGCCGTTGTTTGGTTAAGTTTCTTTTATGCTGTTTATGTTATCATTTGTAAATCTTGCCTGAAGCGACCCTTAAGGCACAAGAGAAACTCATATACAAGCTAATGAACTATTTACAGATTATTCCAGCTGTCAAATAGTTTAGTGCGATGACAAAGTGCAGAGAGCTCTTTGAAACTGCTGACATTCCCCTCGCCTGAGCTGTTGAGACGTCTTTCATTTCAGGTAAAAGTGGGCTTCAGACTGTCTGTGAATGGTCTTTTCAAACTCAAGCAAATTAAAGTTATTTCAGGAACCCCTCGGGCCAATTCGCATAAAAAATACAATCAAGACAGATAGTTTTTTTTTTTTTTTTTAATTAAAACAAATGCAAATGTTAAGCAGATTAAGATAATGTATCTGAATTTAAAAAAATAAAAAAACACAGACTCACAGCATCGTCTATTATCGACAAAATGCTTGCTCTTATCATAACCTATATGCCTGTATTAATATGTATAGTTTCAAGATTGTATAATTACAAATCGGTTACAAACAGATCACTGTTATTTATTTATTATTATTATTATTATTATTATTATTATTATTATTATTATTATTATTATTATTCGAACTTTATTCGAATGGTTGATTTTTCCAAGGACAATAAAAGTATAGAACACAGACTATATCTTGAAAAACATTGACAAAGACTTCTAAAAGTGCTCAGGCTCAAACAAGGAATATTTCTTTACATGGGCCGGGAAACAAACGGTGTTTGGTCCTAGTTCAAATGTCCACCTTGTGATAAACACACACATATATATATATATATATATATATATATATATATATATATATATATATATATATAGATAGATAGATAGATAGATAGATAGATAGATAGATAGATAGATAGATAGATAGATAGATAGATAGATATTAATATGTATTTGTTAATAGGCAACACAAGACATTTTGTGTTAGTCTTAAACGAACGCATTTTGTGAGGGAAAAGACTAACTAAAAACTAAAAAAAAAAACATTTTTTTAGGGATTCATAAAAATTGTGCAAACTTTCCATTAACAAAAACGGTCAAATTCACAACGAATTTACCACATGATATTTTTGTTCGGTATTTTTACACAAGTGAAAGCAAACTGCTGGTGGTAGGGGAGACCTTTCTCTCCATGACATCCTCCATTTCAACTCACATCCTCTACCAATCCCTAACCCTAACCCTTTCTCTCCATGACATCCTCCATTTCAACTTACATCCTCTACCAATCCCTAACCCTAACCCTTTCTCTCCATTACACCCTCCATTTCAACTCACATCCTCTACACCTGTTACAACTGGCCCCAAACAGGGAGCCATTACTAAACCTCGTGTTCCAGCAAGAGACAACAACACTATAGGAGCAATCGATCATGTCAGTTACAAGTACAGAGACCAGGGTTTTTCAGAGCTCAAATCTCAGTGCTTTGGCACAGGCAGCTCCTCTTCCAGCGACAGGCAGACCTGCTCTGAGCATGTATGGAGTGAGTGATGCAGCTGGCTTCTGATCGTGGAAATTCAAGACGTTACAACTGTCCCCAGTCTCCCTACTGATTAAGTGAATACAAAAAAAAAAGTATGTAATTGTTCTCATTTTGCGCGTTGTTGTTGAACATCCTTACTGTCGGGTCCGGGTTGTTCATTCTAGTTGTGTTTTCCATTGCACACCGGCTTGCTGCTCACACGAAGCGCGGTATCCCCGGTGGTGTAAGATTCATTTAACAGGGCTCGAACACATCCCTGCGCAAATTCATCGGATTAAGATGAAGATTCTGACAGAAACAGTTAGGAACTGGTAAACGGTTTGTTAAAAAAAACACACAAAAAAAACAGAAATGTGGTATAATCGAAGCCGGCCGTGACCCCAGCATGGAAGCAATTTGAAAATTGCAGGAGCTGTGGGTACTGCCACTTTCCTAACACAGTGTGATCTTTGCTGGCGACTAGACCTATCCGTTTAGCAGTTATCTGTACTTGTCAGCGCTGTAGCCTACATTGGTATTTCCGAGATGTGTTAATGGCAAAGCGACATGTATAGAGGTGGTAAGTGCACGAAATCTGACCCGGTTTACACTATACTGTAGCTTACTAAACCGATTAATTACAACGACGTATCAGAGCTGAATAAGGAGAGAACATCGCGGGCCAGCTCCTGTAGTTCATATAGGCTACACGTCTCATCTCCCTGATTACGCCAAGTTATTGGAAACCACATTCACTGTATGCTCTAAAACGTGTAGCATGTGGTCGATTAGGTTAACATCGTGCGTGTAAAAAAAACAACAACACGATTTGAAAAAAATGTATAGAAAGATCGCCAGATTCACACAGGTCCCTCGCCCCCAGCGCCAGGCCGGAAGGTCGAAGCGTTAATCCCGGGTTCAAGACACAAACAGTATGGCTTTTTCTCATAAAGCGAGGGTTTGTTTTCCTAATTTTGGCACTTTGCCTCTGCTATTGACAGTGGACCCATTATTCCGTCCAGAGATGGCGACTGCCCAGGGTAAGTCTCCCGATGACGGTAATAGTTGAAGATGATTCTTGCGGTTTACTGCAAATTAACGAGCGATCTTGAAGTGTGTCGTGTGCTGTCTGAGCACTAAGCGCGCGTTTGAAACACAGATGAGTTCGCTTACAATTTTTATGTGTGTGTGTGTGTCTCAGTGTGTGTTTGTGTGTATGTGGGTCGGCGGGTGTGTGTGTGTGTGTCTCAGTGTGTGTTTGTGTGTATGTGGGTCGGCGGGTGGGTGTGTGTGTGTCTCAGTGTGTGTTTGTGTGTATGTGGGTCGGCGGGTGTGTGTGTCTCAGTGTGTGTTTGTGTGTATGTGGGTCGGCGGGTGGGTGTGTGTGTGTCTCAGTGTGTGTTTGTGTGTATGTGGGTCGGCGGGTGTGTGTGTGTGTGTGTGTATGTGGGTCGGCGGGTGTGTGTGTGTGTGTCTCAGTGTGTGTTTGTGTGTATGTGGTTCGGCGGGTGTGTGTGTGTCTCAGTGTGTGTGTGTGTGTGTATGTGGGTCGGCGGGTGTGTGTGTGTGTGTGTGTCTCAGTGTGTGTTTGTGTGTATGTGGGTCGGCGGGTGGGTGGGTGTGTGTCTCAGTGTGTGTTTGTGTGTATGTGGGTCGGCGGGTGTGTGTGTGTGTCTCAGTGTGTGTTTGTGTGTATGTGGGTCGGCGGGTGTGTGTGTGTGTGTGTGTCAACAACGTTTTTGAAGATACAGGCAAAAGAATATAAAATAAATATAAATAACTAAACGACGTAGCATAAAATGGAAGGAAAGATAACAACAGCAAATGCATAAAAAAACTTACACAAGAACAATTCTAAACAGTTTGGTTTTAGACATGAATTAAAAGTATATGCTATTCACTGACACTGCATCCCTAATCGACTCAGGAAGGGAATTCCATCATTTTGGAGCATAGCGGATTTTATTTACAAACTGAAAGATCACGTGGGCAGATATATACTCAGGCAGTCATGTTTCGTCTGGTTAGCTATTGTGTTCTGCTTTCGATGGTGTCACTATTATTATTTATTTATTTATTTATTTATTTATTTATTTATTTCTTAGCAGACGACCTTATCCAGGGCGACTTACAATTGTTTCAAGATATCACATTATTTTTACATACAATTACATTATTTTTTACACATTCTTTTTACATACATTGACCCATTTATACAGTTGGGTTTTTACTGGAGCAATCTAGGTAAAGTACCTTGTCAATGGGTACAGCAGCAATGTCCCCCACCTGGGGTTGAACCCACGACCCTCCGGCCAAGGCATTTAATACCCAGGAACATTTTCACCATGACCTCAGAGCCCTCGTGAACTCGAGCAGAAAAGAGCTACTGGAGTTACGATGCTGTTCGAGAAACACAGCAGCTCCTAAACGTGGATCTAACGATGTTCAAAAAAAAAAACACAGCATTTGGCTCTCTCTTGCTAGTTATGTAACATCAGCTTTTTATGTGTGTGTGGTCTTTGTGAATATCCGAGCTGCGGATATGGAGGCACAGGGAGACGGCGACGCTGAGCGCACCGCCTCGGGGCGTGCAGTGCTGCTGGGAGGGAGTCAGTAAGCAGGACAGACAGCGGCTATTCACCCTGGGTTACTTTCATGTTGCCCCCACCTAACCTTCACTGAACTCGATGCTATATTTATCTGAAAGGAAATGTCCAAGCGACCCCGCTTTACAACCTGCTTTGACAGATCCAACGATCAGCTATGTTGAAAAGCACTCTTCTGTAAACAAGTGCTGTCGAGTAAACCAGGACTGACACAGATTACTCCGCCTTTCTGCAGCTCTCGAGTCATGTTTTAACCCCTTATGAGAGAGTCAAACCGAGGTTTTAAAGTGCGATGCGTCCCTGCGTTGTAGCTGTGTTCAGTGTTGTGCTACACGGATGAATGCACGTGTATTTAATACGTTATTAACACGTTATATAAATATCCAGGTTGTTTGTAAAAGCCCAGAATAACAGAACTGTCTGCACGTGTGGTTCGTTTTTTGCTTTTAATGTCGTCGCATGAATAGAATAAGCAGACGGCAGATATGATTTCCTTCTCATACAGACACAGCCGCGCAGTCACACACCCTCGGGCGCGCACGGTTCGCGTTGCTGTCTTCCGGGGACAGTACACTGACTGCTGTGTAATGCTGTATGTTTACTCACCTCTAGAACCAAACAGGCTAAACTCTGGGAAACGAAAACTAAATATTTGACAAGTTTAGCTTTATTTGATATTTGAATAACCAAAACACACGTTGTATACAAATTACTTTTACATTACTTATATATATATATATATATATATATATATATATATATATATATATATATATATATATATATATAAAGTAACGTGTGCACCCTCGGAGCTCAGATTACAAGCAGCAGTCTCCTGCAGATCGATAGTCCCGTTTCCCGTGTCACCGGTAGGGTAGGGTGACTGGCAAACCCTCGCCAGCTCACTTTTAAGAGAGACGCTTATTCTGCATCTGAATATTAATCTGCAAACCAAAATAAATCAATGCTTCATATTTAACAACATAGAAAACACGAGTGAGTAGTCAGTGTCGTTTCATTTCTTTTAATTAGCTGTTTTCTGAGGTTTATCGCCATAGCACTCGTCAAGCAGGCCTATAAATTATATTAGGTACATATGCAACTCCCAAACGTTCAGACTTAAACAGCATCAGACGACCGGCTGTATATTCCATGCTCTCTGGAGAAGACGGAAACCAAAAAATAGTGAGTTTTCAGTTTATCAGTTACTTGGAAACACTACAAAGTTATTACTATATCATATACGGGGACGCTTTTCTTAATGGGTTTGTATGTTTTGTATCGGATTTTAAAGAATTGTATAATAATAATAATAATAATAATAATAATTAGGGCAGCAGTGTGGGGTAGTGGTTAGGGCTCTGGACTCTTGACCGGAGGGTTGTGGGTTCAATCCCTGGTATGGGACACTGCTGTTGTACCCTTGAGCAAGGTACTTTACCTAGATTGCTCCAGTAAAAACCCAACTGTATAAATGGGTAATTGTATGTAAAAAATAATGTGATATGTGAAATAATGTATAATGTGATATCTTGTAACAATTGTAAGTCGCCCTGGATAAGGGCGTCTGCTAAGAAATAAATAATAATAATAATAATAATTTAAGATTGTTAATTGAATTAAAAAAACGCAAACTGACAATATTAATCATGTTTATGTCTGCATTGAACATATTTACTACGATTATTATTATTATTATTATTATTATTATTATTATTATTATTATTATTAATAATAATAATATTAATAATAATAATAATAATAATAATAATGTAAAGCCTTTTGATGAAATTCAGTTGCATGGCATTAATTAAATGTCGATATTATATCTGTAACTATTCTTAGCAAAATTATAATTGTGATTTGGCCAATGTATGTCATACCACTTATTTAATTATAGACCGCCCGTATTATTATTATTATTATTATTATTATTATTATTATTATTATTATTATTATTATTATTATTATTATTTTGAATGCTTTTATAAAATATAAAATATTTACAAAATCTGCTGGCTTTTATTTTTCTTTGAACACGTTTTCTATTTCATTGAAACACAGGCCTTCACTGTAATTTATTACAAACGAATAATTGGAAGTATCTCAGAATCTTGAGCTCCGAGCGAGCTTCTTTTTCGTAGTCATTTGAAAACTTCACGGTAGTAAAATGCCTGATACTGCTCCATTATTTCACGAGGCAAAGAAAGACGTTCTCAATACAATATTTAATAAAGCAATATTTCTCCAGCGTCTCTGGAATCTTTATCTGTTCGGCTGCTGTTTCAAAAATTAAATGTAGCCACTACTATTACTACGACTACAGTCTGTAGATAATAATAATAATAATAATAATAATAATAATAATAATAATAATAATAATATTTTTTTTCTGGTCGACCGTATTTATTTCTACAACGTCTATTTAATACAAATAAAAAATAATAATTAAGCCTACTAGATATTGCTGTTTTCTAGAATAAAATATGATAACGAAATCTTGTTCTACAATTTAATATTCAGAACATAATTTGCATCAGTTCCACAGACAGCAACACAAACGCGTGCTCATGTGAATCTGGCAATAACACGTCACAAAAACAACATTAATAGCATCACAGTACAGCGCATCACTGCAACACATAGTCATTTCAAAGAGAAGCAGTATAGTATTCACTGAAACTCAGGTATCTATCTATCTATGTATCTGTCTGTCTGTCTGTCTGTCTGTCTGTCTATCTCTCTCTCTCTCTTTTTATCTATCTATCTATCTCTCTATCTATCTATCTATCTATCTATCTATCTATCTAGCTGTCTGTCTGTCTGTCTGTCTGGGTGGCTGTCTGTCTGTCTGTCTGTCTGCTTACCTTTTCTATCGCTGTCTTGTAAATGGTTCAGTAAAAGTTAGCCTGATTGACACTGTGAAATGGTACAGCAAACGGCGCCTCTTTCTGTTTTAGATTGAAACGAGGTTTAATGTAATGAATGAAGTGAAGGCTTGATCGAGTGCTTGTCGGAAACCCTGCCAGCGAGCTTGATGAATCGGAGGAAGACTGGCACTGGTCAACACGAGTACCGTGCTCTTCACGATTTAAATGGGTAGCGGCGATAGTCGCCGGCTCTTACAAGCGTCTGCTTCGCATTGGATGAAATGCTCTTTTAACCTTTTAAATTAGCCATGCACAGCGACAGTGACCCAAAACTGGACAAACCAACCAATCTACAAATACACCGTCAAATAAACAAACGCATGCAAAAATGGCCAAATAAAAATACAAGTTTAGCGTTTTGCCAATCGTAATTAAATGTAAATGCGATTCTAAACGTCTGTAAGACGTCACTTATTTCAATGACTCTTTCGCTTATAATTTGAGGTTCAGGTATGTTGTCACATGTGTCTGCATGTAAGATGTGTCCAGTGTCTTGTCTGTCTTTTTTTACTAACTTGTAGATCAAAATGTATTTCTAAATGCGGCTATATTGATTAAGCGATAGGGACCCATTGTATATTATAAATGTACAGCCGAGGGCAGGTTTTCTTTGACAGTACCGATTCTCCTTCATGAATTGTGTATTGTAGGCCTGCCATTTGTTTTGCACGCTGTGTTTTTTGATAGGGATCTTGTGTTCCTGCTCGAGGACAGCCCCGCTGTTCTTTCATGCGCCCCACACAATCCACAGTGAAAGTTTAACACATTTCAATGCGCCGACGCTTCCACTTACATTCACATGAAACTCCTGTATTTATTTTGCACTGTTTGAATTGCGGGCTGCACGGTTTTTATTATGTTATAATATGGCAGAATAAAAAGCGCATGTGGCTGCTATTATTGTTTATCAGGGTGCAGAGTGAAAAACATACATGTAGATCCTCGAGATGTAAGAAAGATATTGTCATCAGAGGATTGGCGTGTTCTGGAACTCCAAATGAACCACTTTAGGCAAATATATCTTACTTATCATGAAATATTATTATTATTATTATTATTATTATTATTATTATTATTATTAGTAGTAGTAGTAGTAGTAGTAGTAGTAGTAGTAGTAGTAGTAGTAGTAGTATTTTTAAGGGGCTGTGGTGTTTGGCGTGCTGCCGGTATTTTATCTCCCACACCGCGTTGAAAATGCCTGAGCTGTGATAGAACTGATGCTCTTCCTAGAGTGTCCACCAGGTCGCGCTGTTTCGTGCCTCTGCTAGGAGGGGTAGGTGCCAGCAGTGTGTATGCAGAGAATAGGCAATATATGGGCATATACACCATACACACACACACACACACACACACACACACACACACACACACACACACACACACACACATACACACACACACACACACATACACATATATTTGTTTTGTTTTCAGGGCCGGGGGTATGGGGGAGGGGTGACTTGAGGTCAATGCCTTTAATTGTATTTGTGTGTAAGCATACATGAAACGGAATATTTAGCGTGTGAGAGCGTTATAGTTGTGGTGTGTGTGTGTGTGTGTGTGTGTGTGTGTGTGTGTGTGTGTGTGTGTGTGTGTGTGTGTGTGTGTGTGTTAATGTGGCGCTTTCCTTGTTTAACTTCAAACATCGTCTATTGGAAAGCTATTAATCTTGCGCCAGGTTGATAATGTCCAGATGCAGCCTTTCTTTAAATCATTCCATTCACTCGCTTCCATTTTTAAACGGGCCTTTCGCGAGATCTCTGGGTAAAATCATCGCATCGCTTTTAATAAAACTGCACGAACGTAGATCTTAAAGAAAATGCTATTATTGTGCCGGGGCTCGGGCTCACCGCTCTGCAGCAGAGCTCGGAGGCGCGCACTGAATGCAGGTCACTCATTACTGACCGTCTGTCTTCAGATAGAATGTGCATTAATGTCTCCATCTCAGACAATCTCACCCGATTAAATATGTAGTGTGCCTCCGATAGGAAAGTCAAGTACATGTATATAAACAAATACACAAGACAACACAACAAATAACATGAATGATAACGAGTTTCGATTTTCTTCAGTAGGGAGAATTAGGAAATCCTATAAGAAACGAAATAAGTTCATTGACAACAAACGTGCATCCAATAGGAAATGTTTGACGTTTAATTTATTACATATATGTTTGTATTTTTTACAAATGTGCAGCATCAAGGCGTTTGTTTTCTCCTGTATATAGACTTCAAGTTTAGCTTGAGAATGACCTTGCACCTTGTTACTGAAATCCATCTAAATCACAGCGGGGGGGGGGGGGGGGGGGGGGGGGGGGGTTGTAAAACTCGCATGCTGTTTGTTTCAATTACAAAAGCGAGCTTCTCATTTTAAACATTCTCATGCGCCAGGTATAGCTTGTTCGGAGAAGAATCTGCAACCGAATTGAATAAAAACAGAACAACGAGAAAGAAACGCCACTATCCTGTTCCTAATTGCCTGAATCACCTATTTTCTTTGCCCGCACATCGACACTGCGCCTCGGGTAACTAAACAGCAGTCTGGGTGCATATTCACCAGCTTTGATTGAGAGTTGTTATTTGTATTTCTTTATAATACATTGCGCCTATATGCTCGTTATATCTGCACATTTCAAAGCCGATAATTGATACATTGTACGCGTATAGGCCGCAGGTATAAATGATTTCATTGCGTGATCGCTGTGTTAAAAAATATTAAAACGGAATTATAACTGAATTATTTCTTAAAACTACAGCAGAATCGTTATAGTTATAAATATATATATATATATAAAATATTTATAGTAAGTACCGATTATAACATTAAAGTGCGGCACTTAAAACAGAGGTATATTATTATATATATATATATATATATATTATATGATATTATCTGCGCTTTCAGAATTCAACTGTACAGATAAATAAATGTTATGAACTATTTATTAGTCTCTGTCATTTCTGAGTTTTTAAATCAAATGAACTCCATCAAAACTGGAGCCCGTCAATATGTATTGTATACTAAAAATATTTTATGATTGTTAATTGAATTTTAAAAAACGGAAACTGACAATATTTAGCATGTCTATAAAAATAATCATCGAAATTATTTTACTACAACTACTACGAATAATAATAATAATAATAATAATAATAATAATAATAATAATAATCATAATAATAATAATAATAACGTAAAGCCTTTTGATGAAATTCAGTTGCATGGCATTAATTAAATGTCGATATTATATCTGTAACTATTCTTAGCAAAATTATAATTGTGATTTGGCCAATGCATGTCATACCACTTATTTAATTATAGACCACCCGTATTATTATTATTATTATTATTATTATTATTATTATTATTATTATTATTATTATTATAGTCTGGATACAAAGAGAAGACATATCAGATCCGCGGAGAAAACATTCAAATTCTATAAATCCGGGTACAAATAAAATAACTGTATGGAACGGAAGGGAAAGACGTAAGTCTCTGTGTGCTTCAGTCGTGACAGTAGTCCTGGGGTTTTGGTAAAATGCAATTGAAATAGAGTTTGATTTTTCAGAGCCAAGAGTCAAAAGGTTAAACGTAGGTGTAACAAATCATACGCTCAAGGTCTAAAACGCTTTAAACACTTCATTTTAAACTCCACGCAGAGCGAATGAAATCCGTTTGCATTGATTTATGTGGCTCTATTTTGTTCCACACCGGTTACGATTTTTTTAACCCAACAATAACGTGTTATTAAAAACACACATTTCCAATCTTGTACAAACACTCTCCCGTATGTGTATGTGTGTTAGTGTGTTCAGTCATTTGTGTTGACTCGTTTATTTCTGTAGCATGATCGCCAACATGTCGTTTTTTTTTATCTCAGAATGAATCACGCCACCACAGATCGCAAGAAAAATGAAAATGAAAAAGATAATATTAATACACGCGTGGAAGTTTGTTTCCTATGCAGTCCCGCTGCCTTTCTGCGGGTTTTGTTTATATCTCTCGTCATAATTGTGTTTGGATTGAGTATCTATGTGTATATGTATATGTATATGTAGACTATATCTCGATCTATATCTAGATCTGCTGTCACCCATCACCACCATCACCACATCTATAACAATAGTGACGAATCAGGACAGCGAGAGCCAGTGGAAAAGCCAACTGCTCGGAGCTCGAGCTCACAACACGAGCAGCGGGCGCGCAGCACTGAGAATTTCACCATTCCTGAGTTCCATTTGAAGAATATTCAGCAGCTAGTTATCAGGACATTGATATTACTATGAAGCAATAATTACTGCGCTTTCATTCACAGCAAGGTAAGGTGGCATTCACTCAATACTATCTCTTATCAGCATATACATAAATACACGCACACACACACATAAGGCATCTAATGTCAACGAATTTGTTATAATGTTCATTAATTAACATTAATAATACATTCAATAAACCTTGCTTCAGTAGTATAGTCCTGCTTTATTAATCGTAAGGCGATCTGATCGTGTTACACGATTGTATAACTTGTTTTTGCACAGATTTGTTTTTGATATATTGCATGTCCTTATGCATGCATTGAGGGTGTAATTCATATCAAATGACTGCTTTTATTTTAGAAAGTTGTGGGGCTGTTGTTGCCTGATAATAAACACATGATTTGATGCGGGGTCGATTGTGGCTCGAATTCGATGTGAATACAGAAACCCAGCACGGTAATCTGCAGTATCTAGTCGGACACCTTTTGTGATTCAAATCTCAGAAACATCCGCAGATAGACAGTGGAGGCGAGAGATGGGACACCCGCTGCCTCGACTTTTATTTCTTAAATACTACAAATTGCATCAGATGGGTTATTGATCAGACCTAAACACGATTATTTCATTTCAGAGCGCTGGAGGCTAAACGCGAGCCCCGCGTGGGTTCTGTTGCAGAATGCTCACCGTTGACAACAGCGCCGTTTCTCAGCTAGAACACTGATTAAAATCTATAGCCTACATATTGCGCAATTAAAAGAAAAGAGAGAAGCGCGTTTCGTTTAAAACGTTGACACTTATTTATCGTCTTATGTTAATCACATCCATTTTAAACCGGTTTGATTTTAAACCAGCTGGGGTTTTTTTACAACTTTTTTTTCGACATTATTTCTATTTGTTTTACAGCTTCCTTATGGCACTCTGGCGCCACCGTACATGCAGTGCTTTTTAAGGGCGCACGGAAGTTTGGATGAAGTGAGACGGCACTTTCATAGAATACACGCTAAAAATTCGTTTTATTAAATGATTATTAAAATGCAAGCAGTCAGAAGCATGGCGACAGTTGAGCTAGCATGGTATTTATAATTTCCTTCAGTGGGCCTGGTTGTCATTACGCAGTATCGCACAGCAAACGGTAAATGCTGACAGAACAACACAGCAGAATTTTACTTGCTTGTCTGATTAGAACCCCTAATCAGTCTATCTGTCAGTATTATTTAGAGGGAATTGAGAAATTAGCATTTTTCTTTTTTTGTTTTTTGTTTAATTTCAGTCTCTTTCATAGTAATTTTGCAGCCTTAGATGGATTCGCTGTTATTGGTCCACCTTTAGACGCACAAGTTCAAAAGATTGAATGGAGTTTTTTAAATGTATTTATTGGCATAGAGTTTGCACGAAGTCTGCATTTCGACCCAAGTCAGCTGGCAAGTGAGCGTATACAGACTAACGATAACAAAGCCGGAGGCGCGGAAACAGTCATTGAAAAGGAGATTGATTTGGACCTTGTAAAAAAGCAATTTATCCGCGCAACAGTATATGCTATGTCTTTTTTTCCAATACAGAATTATTAAACAATTGTTTTAAGTACGTTTGCTTTTTATTGGGAGCAGTGTCATAAAATACACATAATGAACTTAAAAATAAATTCTCTACAGCGCAGTCTTAAAAATGTCGACCAGCACAGCTCTGCTCCAATTTCCTTTCATGATTTTTGATTCAACATTATTTTTAGTGCTGCATGTATCCGAAACCAATTTAATGAACGTTGTATTTATTACACAGTAAATAGAGATCTGTTTACTTTATTAAATATTCAACGCAACAGCAGCGCTGGTGCATGTATCTCTGTGTGTCTCTCTCCAAATATACGAAGTCACTCTCATAAATTATTAAAAGCCAAAGGCATCTGTCTATCAAGAATGCTGTTTATTATTAACTTATTTTACCTGACAGTGCATTTGTTTTATTTATACAAGACATCTAATAAAACAGTCATCCGAGCAGAGACACACAGGCACACCCACACGCACACACACACACACACACTCCACGCACACACACACACACAAACACCCCCTCACAGACACACGCGCACACACACACAAACACACACACACCCCCACAGACACACGCACAGACACACACGCACACACTCACGCACAGACACACAAGCACACCCTCACACACACACAGGGGGGAGGGCGGTGGGGCCAATTCTATCCCAATCTCATTACTTATTAACTGCCATAACCCTATAAATACAGATCAGAGAGACACCTGATGGTGAACCCACAGGCTATAGGACTGCAAAACTATCCAAGCACAACAAAAAAGAGCATCTTAAAAACAAACAAATAAATAAATAAATAAATAAATAAATACATAAAATAAGTTTGTAACGTAGCATTGTGTGCCATTAAGGCGCAGTCAGCCATCGACATGATAGATCATGCGCTGTTATATAAATGCCAACCCGTCCTCTTCCAGGACGCTCATGATAAGACACACAACACACAGAATAGGGTGAAGAATCGCACATAACAGACGGATACACATATATACCTGAAATTGTGTAGAGTATGAAAGTTTCTACTTTTGAAAAGTATTTCCTCTCTTATTTAATTTAAAAGGTGTGAACTCCTGTTCTCTCCGTGCGTTCATTAAATATTCATCACGATCTCAATGTCCTGACGGTTACAGATTAAATGTAATTATAAAAGCTGGCAGTAGCGTAGAGACCGGACATCGTTAATGTTAAACGTGCACAAAAAACACAAAAGAAAAAACTGTCTCCACCAGAATATCTGAGCTGAATTATAACAGTGTGAACAGGGTCGACCTCCCCAAAAACATCAGCCGGTGGCACGACGTATACAACCGTTTGAACTGCCCTCTTCCTTTTTTTCTGTCACACACTCACTCCCCCCCCCCCCCCCCCCCCCTCCCCCCCCTCTCTCTCTCTCTCTCTCTCTCTCTCTCTCTCTCTCTCTCTTCTCGCTCGCTCTTCCTCGCCCTCTCTCTCCCTTTCTGACTCCGCTGTCAGTCACCGGTCGCGGCGGCAGGAGAGAGATTGAAAGTGACACTCAGGGTCAGTCTCCTCTCGCACCGGTTCATATTTTCCCTGGAATCAGACAGCCAGATAGACAGCCAGCCACACAGACAGATATATAGATAGACAGATATATAGACCTGGATTCTGTGTATTTGCTTTTCGGTTTCTCCGTTGATTGTCATTCCGTTTCAGTTTTTGTATATGTTCCCGATAAAGGTGCAAAGTGACGTTCATGACCAGAGCTCATCTTCAGACTGTGGTGACAAGTTGAAGACACGCAACCCTTCTTCATCTTCTTCTGCTTCTTCATCGTCATCTTTTGTGCGAGCAGTTGTTTTGTGAACTATAGCATACTCCATCAGTCTCCGTCCTATCCACAGCCCTCTGCAGACCGCGGCGGGCACTTCCACAGGAACCGCTGCACCCTCTCAATCCACTCAGCCGAGCCGGAGAGAGGAGCGAAGAGAGGCAACAGCGACAAACCGCTTGAAACCCTTTCCTATAGAAAACGAAGCCAACAAACTTCCCGCCCTGGATTCATTACTTTTGATCCATGGACAGAGCCTTTTCCCGAGCCAGTCCAGGCACAGACACGCCATGAGCAGTAAGTAAACACGATCCTTTTATTGGCGGTATATTATTGCTCAGCGTTCCCTGCTGTAGCCCTATACACTGCACTGCAGCCTTGGGTTTATACAGAGGGGGTCGCGGCATGCTGGCGGCTGAGGATTTACATGTCTGTGATTATTACATTACATTAAATCAACGGGTTGTATTATTACACTTATTATTGATTAGGATGAATAATTTAAGGAATATTGGATTTCAAAATAACAATAAAAATATATATATTGTTTCTTGGAATAGGAAAGCGAATTGATATTGGAGGAAGAACAATTTAGGGTCGCACTGATTATTATTAGTATTAGTAGTAGTAGTAGTAGTAGTAGTCGTCGTAGTAGTAGTAGTGGTAGTAGTAGTAGTGGTAGTAGTGGTAGTATTGACTATTAATTATATTATATATTATATTCACATAAAAAGAAAAAAATATCCCCAAACAACGAATCTGTTGACTTGTTGTAGAAGTGAGAGTGGAGATTTGGATCTGTGAAAATCACCTTTTTCAGTGTAGATCACTGTGGAAATGCGCGTTTCAGTGGTCCTGTATAATGTGAGAGATACTTTTTCACTTGGAGCGATCATCAGGACTGGTTGCGGCTGTTTTGTGCATGAAGATTCATTGTCAAAATATTTCTACGGAAGAAATGTTAATATAAGTTTTCTTTATCAAAGGCAAACACACACATGAAAAGACACCACTGAGAAACCAGTCATTTTTGGAGAGATAAATAATAAATCCTTTAACTATTAGTCGGTTACTTCTGCCTCATTTAAAATGTTTTAAAAATTGATTTATAGTTTTACAAATATATATATATATATAAATTAATAAGTGCATTTAAGATGCCACTTTAATTCGTTACAGGCTACTTCACATTAGCATACACTTGAGAAATACAATATCGATCATAGAATATGAAATATTGTATTTTTGTATTTGAATAGAATGTAAATAAAGTAGGCCTACGTTTATTAATGAAATATTTAAATACTGAACATTTTAAAAGTCAGAAGACTTTATAAAAATAACAATTCCTTTTCCATATTCACACTCATATAAAGTAATTTTATATTTTGTAAAATATGATAAATTCCATATATAAATATATATATATATATATATATATATATATATATATATATATATATATATATATATATATATATATAATTTAAACATTTCTCCAACAGCCGAGGCTCAGCGCTTTACTGGGAGTATTACATAATATGGATTATGAATTTATATATAGTATACATTTTTAAACTTTATACTATATATAATTTTTAAACTTTATACATACAGACAAACAAATACACACAGGCGCATTCACGCATATTAATATATTAGTCTACAATGAATATTTATATATATACACACACACACACACACACACACACACACACACATATATATATATATATATATATATATATATATATATATATATATATATATATATATATATATATATATATATATATATATATATATATACATTTTATAAATGCATTAAAGGTGTTTAATAACTATTTAGCTTATAACTATTTTCCAGAGAGAGGTTCCAGGACTATAGCGCAGTGTGTTTTAACTTATGTTTTAACCGTAGATTTTGAACTTTTAACTCTCTTAACTCCGTGATAACTTTACATTTTTAATTGAAGGTTAATTTTGCAGCCCTTGTGTCGTGTTGATTAAACTTCTCCTTGATCATTCCTTTATATATATATATATATTTAAAAGAAACTCTCATACTGTACCGGGACAGTATAATATTGCATCTAACACGCAGTTGGGGTCCTATTAAATCAAGCTTGAACTTCA
The DNA here is from genome assembly GCF_902713425.1 of Acipenser ruthenus. Classification (NCBI taxonomy): domain Eukaryota; kingdom Metazoa; phylum Chordata; class Actinopteri; order Acipenseriformes; family Acipenseridae; genus Acipenser; species Acipenser ruthenus. The sequence continues at coordinate 39,988,258 of NC_081199.1, read as the reverse complement.
GTTACACAGTTTGCTGAGGTGTTGCTATATGGATCCTCTTTGTAAACGTATTTATTGCATTTGGGAATTTATTAAAAAAATATTTTAAAACAACTGGAGTTGTGTTTAACGTTAAAGTTTTGGAGTTTTGTAAAATTACCAGGTGTCTTGCTTCTCGTAATCAAATTACACGCGCCCTCAGAACAGCGCCATTGCTGTGTACTCAGTGAGGGACAAAAAATGTAATAAATAAAATAATACATAAACAATTGCATGATCGGTGGTAAATGTAGCTGTGTTAAATTAAACTCTTAATGAATGCATGATATACATAATATAGAACACAACCTCGTAGAGCACCACAGAGCCGAACATGTCAATTGAAATAATACAAAAGCAAATCGTTGTGAAGTTGATAAAAGGGAGTACAAGCGCTCAAAAGCCACTGAACACGTTGTGAAAATCAGGAAACCAGGGTCCATGAGTGCGGTTTCGTCAGTGCAGCCCGTTCTCTCTCGAGTCAGCACAGGTACAGCAGAGTGCTCTGTCAGAGTTGCAGCTTGTCAGAACAGTCTCTTTTTTTTTTTACAGTATAAGCCGTTAGACATCGTCTCCTTTTCACACTTTTTTTTTTTTTTCTTTTTTTTTTTTTAAAGCGAATAGACGTGATCATTTTGCTACACTGCACTATACTACAGCCACTTTAAGCACACATACATGTATACCGTGGACACTTTATACGATTGTTTTATCTGGGAGAAGAGTATAGATCCCAGTTTCCACATATCCTCAGATTATCAGAGAGGATCCAGGAGGGACCTTTCACAGGGCGTGGGGGTTATTAAAAACGAGATTAGATTAAACAGGCTGGAATTGTTGTGGAGTGAAAATAAAACACACAGCAATAACGGACACGACCCATTGTACAGTAACCATGCTTGTTTATTTCCACTGTGCGGTAAGGTAATAGATACCTGCTGTGGCTGATTAAGTTTGTTATAAAAACTCCCAAAAGGAGCGAAGCCAAGTGAAGCGGTGTTGGGCAGTGGACTCTCACCCACACACAGACACAAGCCTCTAATCTCAATGAAGAGCAGTAATCACAGTTTAAATGCACATTCATCTGTGGGACCTCAGAGGCTGGAGTGCGTTTCAATGCCCCGGTTCTATTAATCGCTTTTCTCATGTGTAAAAAATAAATAAGGCACCAAACAAACAGGGAGTACATATGGAGTTGTGCAGGCAAGGATTTGTGCGTTTTTACCATGTTAAGGGTCACCTCATTCCAAGTGAGCAGATTGCACTGAGACGCTCAAGCACACATCATTAAGATGCTATATAAGTGGAATTAGTGGGATTGCAATTACATGCAACGTTTATCTAACATACCCAGTTAAAGGCAGGGAAGAAATCCTTAAGGTTTCAGTCAGGCTAGTCTGGGAATATATGGTAGATAATGGATGTAAATACCAGGAGAGCAGTAATCACTGCACGCATGATTGTGGACTGCAAATCAGATACAGTTCATTTATTTACTAAACTAAAGACATCTAAATCCAGAAGGCAGAGGCCAGAGGGAAGAAGGAAGTGGAGAGCAGAGAGGGGAGATTACTTTTTATTTAATGTTTAAATAAGGAAAAAATCTGTATAATTATATACTTCATATAAACCAATAAGTGAGTATTTCACAAGGACTTCAGTTCACCCCTTTCTTTGTAAAAGTAAAAGCAGAAGTTATAGTCACTCTTGCTATAGAATATATATATATATATATATATATATATATATATATATATGCATATTTATACATATATACAGTATATACATATATATATATATATATATATATATATATATATACAGTGTGTGTGTATATATATATATATATATATATATATATATATATATATATATATATACAGTGTGTGTGTGTATATATATATATATATATATATATATATATATATATATATATATATATATATATATATATATATATATATATGTATATGTGTATAAATGTGCATTGCCTGTGTGGGCTTCTCTTTATAAATGTTCATATAGATTTAAATTTATATATTAGACAAAATAAATTGTAAAACCCGTGTAACATATTAGTAACGCCAATATTGTGCTTTAAAGATGAAAGATGTTGGTTTCTCTTCAGTATATAATATGATGCTTTTGCATGATGTGTAAAGGTGTTGTTTTATATTTTGAAATTGCCAGTTTCATCTGAACGCTGGGAATCTGGACGGAAGTAACCTAGTGAATAAACGACAGGAACTGCGTTAGAAGAACATGTGTCATTAAATTACTTTTGCGTTGCTGACCCTCTCCTCAGCAAAGTGCAAAGGCAGCTGCATGGTGTTTCTGTGAAACGCTCCCAGGCCTTTCAGTACGAGCGTGTGCTCTGTTGGAGTGGCGGCAGTAATTGATTCCGATCAGCGCTAGAAGGTTTCTTCCTCTTCAAAACAGCGTTAAAGCGGAGCTTGCAGTCAGCTGCCCTCTGCTTCGGACCATCTGACCCGCGGCAGTAAAAACACTCCCCTCTCCGGTGTTACAGCTTGTTAAAGGAAAGTCATGCCATCGACCCCACTGCCCCAGCTAATCGCAGGCTAATCAGGCTCTCAGATTATTACTGTCGGTGCTGCACAGCGTGTTGTAATGTAAGAAAAGCAAAAGGCGACCTCTGCTACGAGATATGAGCAGTGCACCACGATTCACACTCACAACCAGGGACTGAATGCACCTCTAATACTATTATTATTTATTTCTTAGCAGACGCCCTTATCCAGGGCGACTTACAATTGTTATAAGATATCACATTATTTTTACATACAATTACCCATTTATACAGTTGGGTTTTTACTGGAGCAATCTAGGTAAAGTATCTTGCTCAAGGGTACAGCAGCAGCGTCCCCCACCTGGGATTGAACCCACAGAGCCCTAACCACTACTCCACACTGCTACTAGAAGCATTGCAGGAGTGGCCAATGCTATTCATGCACATCCATTATTTGTTTTTTGTATAACGTAACGTTAATTTTGGAAAGGCTGCTTTGTAATGAAAATGTAATGAAATATGTATTAATTATTTTAATTGTATCCTGCGTTGACGCAATACAAATAATCATGCAGCTAATTCCGTGAATTTACAAATTGGGCTCTTAATATACATTTGATACATGTAATAAAATGAATACATCATTTGATGAAAGCACTCGATTCGACCTGTCGGTATTTTCTGCTGCTTCACAAGACGGCGAGGAATGTCTCGCTCACAAAGCAAAACAGTGATGAGCAACTCAGCAATTATTAACTGACCGGTAACCGCTAATTGTGTTAATAAACCAAACAAGCTGCACGTTCATTTAAAAGGATATCAGTGCTGGAGCCGTTATCCACTGTAACATTGGGCTAAATTCTCATACTTCAAATCCTCATTGGTACCTTTTTTTCTGAAAGGAGAAATAACCCAATAAACTTACCAACCCAGAAATAAAGAAGGAAGAGTTTGAATTCAGATGCTTGAATGAAGTATCATGCCATGTCTTATCATGCCATGTCTTATCATGCCCTGTCTTATTATGCCCTGTCTTATCATGCCATGTCTTATTATGCCATGTCTTATCATGCCCTGTCTTATTATGCCATGTCTTATTATGCCATGTCTTATCATGCCCTGTCTTATTATGCCATGTCTTATCATGCCATGTCTTATTATGCCATGTCTTATCATGCCATGTCTTATCATGCCATGTCTTATCATGCCATGTCTTATCATGCCCTGTCTTATCATGCCATGTCTTATCATGCCATGTCTTATCATGCCCTGTCTTATTATGCCATGTCTTATCATGCCATGTCTTATCATGCCATGTCTTATCATGCCATGTCTTATTATGCCATGTCTTATCATGCCATGTCTTATTATGCCATGTCTTATCATGCCATGTCTTATCATGCCATGTCTTATCATGCCCTGTCTTATCATGCCCTGTCTTATCATGCCATGTCTTATCATGCCATGTCTTATCATGCCATGTCTTATTATGCCATGTCTTATCATGCCATGTCTTATTATGCCATGTCTTATCATGCCATGTCTTATCATGCCATGTCTTATCATGCCATGTCTTATTATGCCATGTCTTATCATGCCCTGTCTTATCATGCCATGTCTTATCATGCCATGTCTTATCATGCCATGTCTTATCATGCCCTGTCTTATTATGCCATGTCTTATCATGCCATGTCTTATCATGCCATGTCTTATTATGCCATGTCTTATCATGCCATGTCTTATTATGCCATGTCTTATCATGCCATGTCTTATCATGCCATGTCTTATTCGTTTGATTGGTGTTTTTTACATTATGAAGAAAAGTGTGCTGATGACGATTTGGCGTGAATAGGTGTGCGAATCCAGCCCACTGTAATTATTACAGACATAAAGCTCACACACATTTCAGTTAGGAAAGGATCTAATCTCTCTGGAGTCTACGTAACCACCTATAAAAACATACTTGAGGTTTTCATCTCGTCCCCTTGTTTGTAAAGGTAAAACGAGAAGGTATAGTCACTCTTGTTATAATACACACACACACACACACACACACACACACACACACACACACACACACACACACACACCATATATATATATATACATGCTCATTGCCTATGTGAGCTTCTCTCTATAAATATAGATATATAGATTTCAATTTATATATTAGGCAAAATAAATTGTAAAACCAACTGTAACAGAAGTAACTCCAATATTTAGTTTTTAAGATACATTGTGTTGTGTAAAGTGCAGTGCGCTGCTCTGAGCTGTGATCACCCTGCTTCTCTACAGTATACATTGTGTTGTGTAAAATGCAGTACACTGCTCTGAGCTGTGATCACCCTGCTTCTCTACAGTATACGTTGTGTTGTGTAAAGTGCAGTACGCTGCTCTGAGCTGTGATCACCCTGCTTCTCTACAGTATACGTTGTGTTGTGTAAAGTGCAGTGCGCTGCTCTGAGCTGTGATCACCCTGCTTCTCTACAGTATACATTGTGTTGTGTAAAGTGCAGTGCGCTGCTCTGAGCTGTGATCACCCTGCTTCTCTACAGTATACGTTGTGTTGTGTAAAGTGCAGTACGCTGCTCTGAGCTGTGATCACCCTGCTTCTCTACAGTATACATTGTGTTGTGTAAAATGCAGTACACTGCTCTGAGCTGTGATCACCCTGCTTCTCTACAGTATACATTGTGTTGTGTAAAGTGCAGTACGCTGCTCTGAGCTGTGATCACCCTGCTTCTCTACAGTATACGTTGTGTTGTGTAAAGTGCAGTGCGCTGCTCTGAGCTGTGATCACCCTGCTTCTCTACAGTATACATTGTGTTGTGTAAAGTGCAGTGCGCTGCTCTGAGCTGTGATCACCCTGCTTCTCTACAGTATACGTTGTGTTGTGTAAAGTGCAGTACGCTGCTCTGAGCTGTGATCACCCTGCTTCTCTACAGTATACATTGTGTTGTGTAAAATGCAGTACGCTGCTCTGAGCTGTGATCACCCTGCTTCTCTACAGTATACATTGTGTTGTGTAAAATGCAGTGCGCTGCTCTGAGCTGTGATCACCCTGCTTCTCTACAGTATACGTTGTGTTGTGTAAAGTGCAGTGCGCTGCTCTGAGCTGTGATCACCCTGCTTCTCTACAGTATACGTTGTGTTGTGTAAAGTGCAGTACGCTGCTCTGAGCTGTGATCACCCTGCTTCTCTACAGTATACATTGTGTTGTGTAAAATGCAGTACGCTGCTCTGAGCTGTGATCACCCTGCTTCTCTACAGTATACATTGTGTTGTGTAAAATGCAGTACGCTGCTCTGAGCTGTGATCACCCTGCTTCTCTACAGTATACGTTGTGTTGTGTAAAATGCAGTACGCTGCTCTGAGCTGTGATCACCCTGCTTCTCTACAGTATACGTTGTGTTGTGTAAAATGCAGTACACTGCTCTGAGCTGTGATCACCCTGCTTCTCTACAGTATACATTGTGTTGTGTAAAGTGCAGTACGCTGCTCTGAGCTGTGATCACCCTGCTTCTCTACAGTATACATTGTGTTGTGTAAAGTGCAGTGTGCTGCTCTGAGCTGTGATCACCCTGCTTCTCTACAGTATACATTGTGTTGTGTAAAATGCAGTGCGCTGCTCTGAGCTGTGATCACCCTGCTTCTCTACAGTATACATTGTGTTGTGTAAAGTGCAGTGTGCTGCTCTGAGCTGTGATCACCCTGCTTCTCTACAGTATACATTGTGTTGTGTAAAATGCAGTGCGCTGCTCTGAGCTGTGATCACCCTGCTTCTCTACAGTATACATTGTGTTGTGTAAAGTGCAGTACGCTGCTCTGAGCTGTGATCACCCTGCTTCTCTACAGTATACATTGTGTTGTGTAAAGTGCAGTGCGCTGCTCTGAGCTGTGATCACCCTGCTTCTCTACAGTATATGTTGTGTTGTGTAAAGTGCAGTGCGCTGCTCTGAGCTGTGATCACCCTGCTTCTCTACAGTATACATTCTGTTGTGTAAAGTGCAGTGTGCTGCTCTGAGCTGTGATCACCCTGCTTCTCTACAGTATACATTGTGTTGTGTAAAGTGCAGTGTGCTGCTCTGAGCTGTGATCACCCTGCTTCTCTACAGTATACATTGTGTTGTGTAAAGTGCAGTGCGCTGCTCTGAGCTGTGATCACCCTGCTTCTCTACAGTATATGTTGTGTAAAGTGCAGTGCGCTGCTCTGAGCTGTGATCACCCTGCTTCTCTACAGTATACATTGTGTTGTGTAAAGTGCAGTGTGCTGCTCTGAGCTGTGATCACCCTGCTTCTCTACAGTATACATTGTGTTGTGTAAAGTGCAGTACGCTGCTCTGAGCTGTGATCACCCTGCTTCTCTACAGTATACATTGTGTTGTGTAAAGTGCAGTGCGCTGCTCTGAGCTGTGATCACCCTGCTTCTCTACAGTATACATTGTGTTGTGTAAAATGCAGTATGCTGCTCTGAGCTGTGATCACCCTGCTTCTCTACAGTATACATTGTGTTGTGTAAAGTGCAGTACGCTGCTCTGAGCTGTGATCACCCTGCTTCTCTACAGTATACATTGTGTTGTGTAAAGTGCAGTGCGCTGCTCTGAGCTGTGATCACCCTGCTTCTCTACAGTATACATTGTGTTGTGTAAAGTGCAGTGCGCTGCTCTGAGCTGTGATCACCCTGCTTCTCTACAGTATATGTTGTGTTGTGTAAAGTGCAGTGCGCTGCTCTGAGCTGTGATCACCCTGCTTCTCTACAGTATACATTGTGTTGTGTAAAGTGCAGTACGCTGCTCTGAGCTGTGATCACCCTGCTTCTCTACAGTATACATTGTGTTGTGTAAAATGCAGTACGCTGCTCTGAGCTGTGATCACCCTGCTTCTCTACAGTATATGTTGTGTTGTGTAAAATGCAGTACGCTGCTCTGAGCTGTGATCACCCTGCTTCTCTACAGTATACATTGTGACAGTTACAGTGCTGCGTGTTTATTAAGAATTATTATGGGCCCACGGAATTGCATTTCTACAAGCTTACAGGACACGTCACAATTCCAGGAATGTCCTTTTGTAAACATTTTATTACAATTTGATAATAAATATAAACAATAGAATATGACTATAAACAGCAAGGTTCCACTTGAATGATTGTGTAAAAAACATTGAAACATTGTTTATAGTATATTGAGTTCCTTACGCTATCAATTATAGACAAGTGTTGTAACTGAAAAGAAGTATATATTCTACACGCCCTGTAAACGGTGAAAGACATGCAAGTATTATATTAGTACAATATGAGGATCTTGGGCAGTGGTGCAAATTTGGCCATTCTACCGCCAGGGTACCTCGTATATCCCAGCAACATTAAATTGAGATACCAGTAGACGTGTGTGTGTATATATATATATATATATATATATATATATATATATATATATATATATATATATAGTCCTAGCTATAGGGGGTGGTAGTTTGTCATTGGGTCTGGACTACTCACAGGACCCATCCAAAACACTAAAATCTCACTCAAGAGTTCTGAGTGTATCAAGTTATTTGTCTTTTATTTATTTTAGAGAACTTTGTGTAAATGTTTCAGAATCTCATTTCTGAGTGTCAGGCATATAGACTGCTATGTTTTATACCCTAATTATGTAAAAGCTATTGCCAAACAAACTAAATGCAAAATGATGTCCAATGCTCTCTCTCCCATCCAGTCCATGAACAGTAAATACACATGCTCTTTGCTTTGCACTGGGAGTGAATCAGGTGGTATCCTGCCCTGTTAACTAATTTCTATTGAATTAATCGCAGTGATTTGATTAGAGTGCAGTCACCTTCTGTCTCGTGTTCTCCTTTCCTGCATGCTGTCTCTCGCCACTGACCCCCTTCTGCACACTGTACTGCTGTCAGTCTCTGTTAAACCAGAGCTTCAGACGGGCTTTCTTCATTGGGTAATGTGGTTGAGATTGTATGGCTGGGGTATAACTAGAGCTCTGACCGTGTGATAGTGGCAAGAATGGCTTCATGGTTTCATGGTGTGTTGTGACACCTCTGTGATGAACCATGTTTATTGCTGTAGAAAGAAAGAAAGAAAGAAAGAAAGAAAGAAAGAAAGAAAAAAGAAAATTAGGAAAGGACCGAGAAAGGAAATAAAGAAAATAAAGAAAAAGAACAAAAGAAAGAAAGACCATGTATTTTTGCTGCTTCTATTGTAAATGCACACATGTGTCTGTGCGTTTCTGCAGACTTCTCTAAACACACAGTGTTTATTCCGCAGTGCCCCTTGCCATGGCACATGTGTCTGTGCGTTTCTGCAGACTTCTCTAAACCCACAGTGTTTAATCCGCAGTGCCCCTTGCGTTTCGATGTGTCTTCCTGCCCAGTAACTGTGAATGATGCCTCACACTCCCGCAGTAATCTCAGTGATATCAGTGTGACATGCTACTCGTGCTATTTTGTTTAGCTTAAACACAGCGAGTAAAGAAAAACTTTGTTTCCTTTACAGCAGCGGCAGCCAGTATTACGGTGTGTGATCCGCTGTGAAGCAGCTCTTGTTTGGATACATTTATGTTTTAAGCAAGAGTTTAGCCTCGCATTGTAACTCACATGGGTTTGAAGAGCCTTCTTTGCAGAAACCAAAACAGAAATCACAGGGAAAAACAGAACTAAAAAAAAAAAACATCATTAGGAAGGGTCCACGTAAGACAACTGCAGTTTTCTATAATCTATAAAATGTTATAATTTGGATTTGCACCGTTTGTAATATAATATTTAAACTGACATTGAAAGATAACTTCATAACCATAATCTAATGTGTTCATCTTAATTGTCATCCTTTTTCGTTCCAACTTAATTTGTTTTCAGTTTGAATATCCTTGCCTCTTCACTGTTTTGTTATGTGTTTCTATTACTATACCAGGTTCGGATTCGTTTAATTGGTGTGGGCTATCCATTGATTTGCAAACTAGAATTTTTATTTGGGTGGGGGTTGGGGGGGGGCGGGGTTAGTGACGACGGAATGGAAAACAAGTATTTTGCCAAAAAGTCTTTTCTATGTAGAAGACGTGTTTATAATGTCCCGCTGGTGTTGATCGGGCTTCACATCATTGTGAAGAAATATCGACCCTTTGACTGGACAAGGACAGCTTTGCCTTTATTTAAAACTGACTCCTTTATTTTAATTCATAAAGCTCCATGTTAATGTAACAAACAAACAACTTGGGTGAGTTTACGAGACCTGGGATTACATTCATCAGGTGTTTGGTTTTAGTTAATAAGAAGCAAGATAAAAAAATATATTAGCAAACAACAAAGGGGTCAACATATACAGCTAGCTCAGATCCGATCCACTTCTCTACTCTTTATTCATTTTAGTGCCATTCCCACTGCTGTTTGAACCTTTTGTTTGTAAAACATTTCTTAGCTTTCTTTGTAAAGAAAAAAAAAACTCTCCAGCTCCATGATCCTTCTGCCCTCCATTTGGTCTGAACCCTCCCCCCCTTCCTGAATATAATATAATGTTCTGTCACACTCCTCTTTAAAGTGTTATTTTTTGCCTTTGGTTCTCTGGTTGACGTTATATCCTTTACAAAGCTTTAGTCTTACACTCCAGTCTATAATCTGATAGACGCTTGATTTTATACAAATATCCAGAACTGTGAGATTGTTATGTGTCTATGAGGACCCTTTGTGTGTGCGTGCCCTGTTTTAATAACGGTGCTGCCCGTCTGTTTGTGTCCCTGCAGGCCCGTACTCGTTGGTGGGAGCGCCCTCTGCTGACTGGAGGAGTATGGAGCGGCGCAGCGAGAGCCCCGGTCTGCGGGACAGCCCTGAGCGGAGGAGCAGCAGCCCTGACACAAAGGGCCCTCCGCCCGGGAAGATGGGGCGCCTAGAGCAGAACGGGAGCCCCACGGGGGCCCGCAGTCGCCTCAACGGGGCCACAACGCGCTCACTCGGAGGTAAGAGCACAGCTTCGGATTGACCGGATGGGTCAATGAGGTCAGATGTTCTATTTCTTACAGCCACTAGGGGCAGAGTGTTGCAGGGGGACAGGTTACCAGTTACACTCAGGTGTACCAGGTGTACTGTATTTATTGAGAAGTATATTATTGTATATTATTTGAGTGCTCTGTTGAGACCACTGGTGGGCTTTAGACTGGGCTTGGGAACTGCTGGTGTGGACAGTTTGTTTACCTAAAATCATAGCACCCGGAATTGTTATTGGTTCAATTATCAGTTAGCAGCAGGGTGAGGGCTGCGCTGTAACGTACCTTCTAGTTAGATCTCAGAAAGACAAGCAGCAGCAGCAGGGTCAGGTCTGGGCAGCTCTTCTTTTTCTTGGATTGTGATCTGCTCGGATCTTGCCGTTACTGTAGCATGTGTTTCTAGTGTGCTGTCAGCCCTGCTTATTGCTAGGGGACTCTGTGTCCTGTGTGAGGACCAGACAGCTGCATGGACTCGGGATTATAAATAAAAAGAGTGCTGTTACTAACAGTAACCTTTGATCTTTACAACATTCCTTTTTCATTAAACTGCAACTTTTTGGTGCTGGTAATTTTTTTTCCATACCATGGCAGCCACAGAAAACTTTATGAGCTCTTCACAAGCGTGCAGCGCTGCACTGATGTGCTGCCAGCGACTGGACCGGCCTTCCCGACAACAAGACGTATAGTTACCGGACTACGTACTGTACGTTTTAACGATAGCCTCATAGAGCACTAAGACGTGTTAGGGATCTTTCTGAGGAAAAAAAAGAAAGCCCTGTGTGTGTGACTCTGCTGTACGGATGGCAGTTCTCTTTGAAGCCAGGAAAGGGGAATGTGCGTTTGCAACCACAGTTCGGTTCTCATGCAGCTGGGATCCCTGTGTGTGTGTGTGTGTGTGTGTGTGTGTGCATGTCAGTGTGTGTGTGTGCATGTCAGTGTGTGTGTGTGTGTGTGTGTGTCAGTGTGTGTGTGTGCATGTCAGTGTGTGTGTGTGCATGTCAGTGTGTGTGTGTGTGTGTGTGTGTGTGTGTGTGTGTCAGTGTGTGTGTGTGCATGTCAGTGTGTGTGTGTGCATGTCAGTGTGTGTGTGTGTGTGTGTGTATGTGTGTGTGTGTGTGTCAGTGTGTGTGTGTGCATGTCAGTGTGTGTGTGTGCATGTCAGTGTGTGTGTGTGTGTGTCTGTGTGAATGTGTGTGTGTGTGTGTGTGTGTGTGTGTGTGTGTGTCAGTGTGTGTGTGTGCATGTCAGTGTGTGTGTGTGCATGTCAGTGTGTGTGTGTGTGTGTGTGTGTGTCAGTGTGTGTGTGCATGTCAGTGTGTGTGTGTGCATGTCAGTGTGTGTGTGTGTGTGTGTGTGTGTGTGTGTGTGTGTGTCAGTGTGTGTGTGTGCATGTCAGTGTGTGTGTGTGCATGTCAGTGTGTGTGTGTGTGTGTCTGTGTGAATGTGTGTGTGTGTGTGTGTGTGTGTGTGTGTGTGTCAGTGTGTGTGTGTGCATGTCAGTGTGTGTGTGTGCATGTCAGTGTGTGTGTGTGTGTGTCTGTGTGTGTGTGTGTGTGTGTGTCAGTGTGTGTGTATGTGTGTGTGTGTGTCTGTGTGTGTGTCAGTGTCTGTGTGTGTGTGTGTGTGTGTGTGTCTGTGTGTGTGTGTGTGTGTGTGAGTGTGTGTGTGTGTCTGTGTGTGTGTGTGTGTGTGTGTGTCTGTGTGTGTGTGTGTGTGTGTGTGTGTGTGAGTGTGTGTGTCTGTGTGTGTGTCAGTGTGTGTGTGTGTCTGTGTGAGTGTGTGTGTGTGTGTGTCTGTGTGTGTGTGTGTGTGTGTGTGTGTGTGTGTGTGTAAAGGTGGGCGAATGAGGTATTTCTTACATGTGAGCTGCAGTCCTTACACAGGAGGCTGTGTTGTCCAGTGGTTAAAGAAAAGGGCTTGTAACCAGGAGGTTCCCGGTTCAAATCCCACCTCAGCCACTGACTCATTGGGTGACCCTGAGCAAGTCACTTAACCTTCTTGTGCTCCGTTTTGTAAGTCGCCTTGGATAAAGGCGTCTCCTAAATAAATAATAATAATATACATATATTAATTTTAATATACAGCCTGGTGTGCATTGTATTAGATGGTGTGCTGTCCAGTCAGGGCTGTGCTGACTCGACCTCACTCACATCAGTCCTAACTCACAGAGCGCCAGAGCCTGTCTGGTAAAGGGTCCACACTGACAGAGAGGGAGAGAGAGGGGGATGGAGGGAGGGAGAAATGGAGAGAGAGAGCCGTTGAGAACAGCACAGTGTTGACAGTTATATTTCCCTGTTGGGGAGCATTCACTTACTGGAATTGGCAGCAGCGCTCTGTTAGTAATTTACTCCACAAGAAAATTCAGAGCAAGATTAATGGGTAGGAAACACAAATGTATAAAGTGACTGGTTCAAACTGGGAAGTCGGAGGGATTCTTTCATATTTGATTTTATTAGTATTCATATTATTATTATTATTTTAACTGGGGATATTTGATTGAAGGTCTCCTAGCAGCATTAAAATAAAGCTTCTTAGATTTCTAAATATATGTGTTTCTTTGTGTGTCGGATTGTCTACTAGCCCACATGTCTGCACTGGTGCAAACAGGAAAGATGACTCGCCCTGCAGTTCCCTCCTCCTTCCTGTAGGGGTCAGGAGCACATGGGAAGGGCATGGTTCCGGATGATTACAGGGTTTCTATTAATAAGGCTGGGAAACCTATCATTTCCCCAGCACAGGGCCCTGCTGCGGAGGCGTGCAGCGGATGGAGGTGATTAAGAGCAGTACAGACAGTGATGGGCTGGGACACACCTGCAGCCTGGACACCAACAAGAGTATGGAACCAGGGACTGGTTCACTGCGCCACACCAGCGCCCATAGCCTGACCAAGCAGAAACCGCCATTATCCAAATCACAGACAAATCAAGGCTCTGGAGTGGTTATTTAGAAACAGGATAGGAGCTACGCTTTTAATGTACAGCCCGAGGTCTGACCCTGGGGGAGGGGGTATACTTCAAAACTGTTTCTCCAGCCTGTGCAGAACTTACTTTTTAGCCTCCTTGGTCCTGAGACCAGGTTTGTTCAGAGAAAACTAAATTTGCTTGTGAAACATGTAATTTGCTTCACATGAGACCAATATTTGAGACCCTGAAATATTGAATGTTCAGTATAGTGACGGTCCGTACCCGAGGGCTCTGGCTGTAGCCCAGTATACTGAACAAAAGGACAGAGGAGGTTACATTTTTTTAAATAACTTAGTTGCCCTATTGAGTCCACTGACAGAATGATTTTTATTTCTCGTTTCCCAACATTAACCCTCCTGTTAAAGCTTGTGAACCCGTGTCTGTGCTTGTGCAAGTCTCATACAGGAATATCAGCTACATTTTCAGCACAGCCCAGAGCTTTTCAAGAAAAGAATGAGCTCTGGGTCTGTTAGGGTCACAGGCGGGTACATCTCAATACATTCAGATTTGTAAGTGGACCCCCTTCCCTCCTCCTTGTCACGGGTTAGTGATCCTCTAGTCCCCAGCCTTTACTAATAGCCTTACTGCCAACAAATCCTTCTTCAATATTTATAAATCACCCCGCGCTCCCAAGCCGAGCGTTTAGTGGCAGCAGTAACAGGCAGCAGCTTCTATCATGTCAAACAGAATTACAGGAGGACTGATGGCTGGAGGGCTTGATAGTGACTGAGAGGCTGAGAGCAGCTCATACCCCCCCCCCCCCCCCCCGCCGACTGACTGACCAGACTCTCGATAGACGGACTGCTTGTGTCTGGGCTGATGAATGCCCCCCCCCCCCCCGAAATCAAACTTGCAAAAGCGTTGCTCATTGTAATTTGAAGATGGTACATCTGCACAGTCCTCTCCTGGAAAACATTCAAATGCAATTGTTTAACAGGCGTGCAGGTTATTTGGGATTTTATTTTAAGCCTCATTTCCTCCAAACTACATTTGCATATAATAAAAAAAAAAACTCCACCTTTTTAAACTCCACCTTAGAATTTGTGTGTTTGTATTTTGAAAAACAAATACAGCACTTTTTCATTGTTTGGAGTTGAAACACAATGCTGAGCGTTATATTAAGCTCTGTGGGTGAAAAGTCTTTGAATGAGAAGAATATAAACAATAACATGCATCGTGTGTTCAATTCATTGGGACCCATTTCATCTCCTTGGGGCGCAGGTGCACTGGATCAGTATTGCACTGGCCGGGTCAGAACCGGTTGTGTTGTGGTGAGATAGGTCTCAGAAGTTCAGCTGGGTCGGTACATTGTTTTCTGTAGAATCAGAATCTGTTAAGCAGTGGGGTATACGTACAGCAGCGATAGAAATAAGACCTATTGCATGGCTTGATTAGCCCAGCCCCCAGTGTACAGGTAACAAGCTCAGGTGAGTCTTATTTAACTCCCAATAAAACCGGGATTGGATCAAACTGCTCTGTAATGGGAGTCTTATTCCCATCCCGGTACAGTTTCTCTGTCTTGGTGGTTGTTGTTTACAGTGTTAAAAGGCTGCATGACAGCTGGCTGGGTCGCTGCAGAGTGAAGTGAAAGGAGTCCGTTTTTGCCAGTACCAGAGACCGGAGTGAAAATGTGGAAGTGATTATTGTTTCAGATCAATGAATTTCTACTTTATTTTGGTGATGACTAACCAACCACCGCATCTGTTACCCTTCCATGCCAGTGTAAACTGGTGGCTACAGATCCTGCTTTGCGCCGGGGGACCCCCAGAGAGGAGAGAGGTGGGGGAGGGAGTGGGGCACGTCGGAAACTCCGACTCTGTGTTTGTGTGGGCAGGTCCTGAAGGCAGCGCTGTTCTTCAGCTGTAGATCTGATTAAGGGTCTCTGTCTGTGAGGAATCTAAACTGCTCTCTGGAAACCCTGTCTTACATCTAGTGCAGGTGTGATCTTGTGATAGTGTGAGAAGTGTGATAGTGTGAGACGTGTAATCCTGTGATAGTGTGAGACGTGTAATCCTGTGATAGTGTGAGACGTGTAATCCTGTGATAGTGTGAGACGTGTAATCCTGTGATAGTGTGAGACATGTAATCCTGTGATAGTGTGAGAAGTGTAATCCTGTGATAGTGTGAGACGTGTAATCCTGTGATAGTGTGAGACGTGTAATCCTGTGATAGTGTGAGACGTGTAATCCTGTGATAGTGTGAGACGTGTAATCATGTGATAGTGTGAGACGTGTAATCCTGTGATAGTGTGAGACGTGTAATCCTGTGATAGCATTGCTTTTTTTTTTCTTTTACCAGCTGTTTGATAAAGTGCTGGCTGTGAGAGCTGTGCTGAGAGAAACACTAGTCTGGTGTGCAAGGTGGTTAGCAGTGCATCAGCGCGCCGGTGGTGTGGAGGCTGCTCCGTGGGTGTGGGGGACATGCAGTGTGTATCTGCAGTGTGATCCAGTGTGGCAGGGTTATTATTGAAGGAACCCTTATCACTGCTGTAAAGCAGGTGGATCAGCTCAGCTCCCACACAGTCTGTTCTCTGGGAGGGGTGTCTCTGAAGCACTGGAGAGGTTCTGTCACCCTGGTTGTTTTGCACGGTATGACATCTATACACAGGTTCAGATGGAGTGGAATTTTGACAACTCCTTAACAGTGATTGGTTGATTTCTCCTACGTGATTTATAAGTTCAGTTGCAGGTCTTTTGATTATGGTGTTGTGTCAGTAGATGCTGTAATGGTATTGTTCTGGTGGAACTCTGTGATGTAACGCTCTTGTTCTGAGGGAATGCTGTAATTAAACAGTGTTGTTCTGATGGAACACTGTGATGTAACACTCTTGTTCTGACGCTGTGCTGTGATGTAACTCTGTTGTTCTGCTGGAATGCTGATGGAATGGTGTTGTTCTGATGGAACTCTGTCCCTGTGTTGCTGCAGGTCTCATGATCCCTGTGTTCTGCGTGGTGGAGCAGATGGACAGTCCCCCGGATGTGGACGGTCGGGAGGAGCATGCCGAGTTTGTGTTGGTGCGGAAGGACGTCCTCTTCAAGCAGCTGGTGGAGACGGCTCTGCTGGCACTGGGGTACTCCCACAGCTCGGCCGCACAGGCCCGGGGTACGAGGGTACTAGCACTATATCATACAGGAGAAACCCAGGAGACTGTGTTTCAGAGCTTATTACTCCAAAGAGTACATGACTATAAAAAGCACCTGTAACATTATTACATGAGCAAGAAACAGCCTCACACACCTAAACTGTCTCAAATGAAATACCTGCCGGATTTAGGTTAAGACACTTATATGTCTAGTTTTTTTTGTTTTTTTTAACAGAGCTGCTGTATAAACTCTGTTATCCTGCTGTACCGCACCGAAAACAGAAATCCTTGTGCTGAAAGTTCAATTTAGAAAAAAAGTAAAAGAACAACAGCAACAGAAAAGCAATCCCCGAAACGCCTGCATTGTTTTTCATTCCCGTAATGGACAGATCAAACTCAGCAACTCCACCCACAGCCTTCATGCTTATTAAATGAATGCTTTTTGTTTTTAAACTAAGCGTTCATGTTAAATGAATAATTTCTGGCTTAAATGATACATTTTTCCTTTGTGGTTTACAACCAAAATTATACAGAGTCAATGCTATTTATTTTTTCCTTTTTGAATTGTGTCCTGCATAACTTCTACCCTGCAGTATTTTTAAACATTCCCCCAAAAAGAGCCTGTGTCTTTCTTTAATTAACTCAGAAAATAATCAACTGGGTGTTTGTTTCAATTAGAAGGGCTCTGAAGGGTTTTGTATAATAAGCATATATAAAGAGAGATATTTTTAGTCTTCTGACAATTAAACGCTGGTAATAATTTTCCACAGGGTTCATGGTTGTTGTCATATGTAAGACATCAAGACACAACCGTAGATTTGTCATCATGCAACTTGGGGACTGGGGCTGGGGTGAGGGCCGGGGGACAGGGCGGGGGAGAGTGGGTAGTCCCTGTGGTGCATCCAGAGGACAGAGGCTTCCATTGGACGCTGCAGTAAAAGTGCATTCCTACAGAGCGCAACTAGCCCGCAGTTTAACAGTCCCTGTAACTACAGCCCATTGCCTCTTTCATTATCGATCTGGAGTGTGAGGAGAACCTTCTAAAAGTTCACCACGGTAAATCTAATGTAATTACCACAGTTTACCATGGTTTGCCATGAGTTTTTTATATGCTTACCTACACTTTACCATGCTTTCACCATGCATTTACTATGGGAAATGTATTATGGGATTTTTTAAGGAGATGCTGTTTAGTTGAGAGATGACCAGGACCAATAATATTATGTGTATATGTGTGTGTGTGTGTGTGTGTGTGTGTGCTTTTTCTTCTCCCTCCCCCCCCCCCCCCGATTTTACTAACTGCCCCCCACACCCCACACTCCCGTCCCTCTCCCCCTCTCCGAGGTCTGCAATCGGATCTGTTCCGAAGCCTGAGAACCTTTGAGAATGTTTATTCTAAAATTACAGCTTTAATTAAATTTGCAGACGGGAGAGAAAGCATTTCAGAAAACAATTGCAGGGCGGTTTCCAAGCACACCAGAGAGAGAATACACAGAGACAGCGCAGAGCTGAATGAGAGACAGAGCAGCATCATCCTTGCTGGAACCGCTTGGTGCCCTCCCTCGCTTTTATTTTCCACCCCTGCGTTCACTTGGAAAACATTCAAGACCCCAGGCCAGCCCTTCAGGTCAAACATACTGCACCCTGGTTCAAGGGCTGCTGTCAGCGATCGCTTGCGCTGTGACAGTCTGACAGTCTAACAGCTTGATCCGGTTGTACAGATAGACAATATCCTCGCAGGTCACGACTCCCATTGGAACCAGAGGTTTCCAGTTACAAATCAAGGGGAG
This sequence comes from Acipenser ruthenus, assembly GCF_902713425.1. Lineage (NCBI taxonomy): Eukaryota > Metazoa > Chordata > Actinopteri > Acipenseriformes > Acipenseridae > Acipenser > Acipenser ruthenus. The sequence goes on along the minus strand of NC_081199.1, from coordinate 39,969,893 downwards.
ATGCACAGGTCTGATAAATAAATCCTCAAGACTGATGGAATGGGATGTGTACGTCGCCAGCTCTGTACTCGACTCAGCAGTGATCCTAATGAGATTAGTGCAGTTTAGTTCTGCAACTGGAGTTCAGAGAGGGCAAGGGGAGGGAGGTAATGCATGTGTGGGGCTCTCTGTATAAAATCTCCTCAAGCATGATTATGAAAAATGTACACACTGAATTAGGTGATCTAAAGAAGAGGAAGCGATGTTTTATCAAGACCCTGCACTGAGCTTGGCAGCCTTGCTGCAGGACTCTGGTAAATCACATGCCGTGCTTTTGCTGGAGTGTCCTCCAGGAGCTCGATAACAATCACTGACCTCACTGCATTCTACATGTCATAAAGCTTCCTTAGAAACAGAGTGGTCTTTATCAGCAGATGTGTGAATGTGTGTGAGGCTTCATGCCAGCTGCTAGGAGTGCCACCAGCACAGTCACAGGTCCCTGTAATCAAGGCACCTGAAGGCAATAGATTCAAAAAGCATTCATCCAGGATATCTTTCATTTCTCCTTTTCCAATTACTGTTTCCTTATTTCTTTTCTTCTTTTTTCCTTTCTTGCCTACGTGTCTAACTCACTCACACCCCTGCAAGCTCAATGTCCCATTCGTGGATAATTAACACATTGGGATCATTAAGAGACCCTTCGTGCTTTATCAAACGAGTCCACACTTCAAAATGTTTATTGTGTCAATCCAAAACTATTCCAACATTTAAAGACATTGACATTGACTTCTAGTGTTGATGTTCGTTGTTACATTTATTAGGTTTCTTTTAGTATTTCAAAATGTCGCACTGTTGAGTGTTTAATGGCAATGGACAAACAGATTCATTGGATCAAAGTGTAACGACTGCATTTGTAAAACGAAAGGTTGGTAAGGCTTCCCGCTAAAGAATGGACAGAAATGGATATACACTGTGAATGGGAGGGACCAGATCAGAAAATACTGCTTCGGTTGTGTAAAGCTCTTCACTGTGTTTCCCTGATCAGAAGTCTCTGAAATTAAAATCAGCAGGTTGGGACATTTGATTGCAGCCTATTGACGTGTATTAAACAATGAATAGATGATTTAACTGCCTCTGTAAGTGTAGATTATGTAATGCTCAGCCTTGAACTGCAGGACTGTGTGCCAATGGGAAGTGCTCCCATCTAGCTATAAAATCTTATCTGAGTTTTACTTTTAGTTTTGAATTTTAATCTAAAACTACACCCTAGAAGGGAACAAGGTAGCGTTTTGTGTTGTTAGCGCTCATGGAGAGCACCAGCCCTCTCCCATAGTCAAAGCACAGCGCAGTGTAATAAAGCACAGTGAAATCATACCCACATTGTACTCCCAATCCAGAACAGCATGACTAAAGAGGCAGGGGTGTAGGGTTGAACTATAATGACATTAGCACAATAATCCACATTTATAAAAAATCTTTTCAAGCTTCTCTCCTACAATAGAGGGAGGGAGAATTGAAGTCATTTTCCAATGTTTTTAATTACGTGACATTTCAGGAAGTAAGTTACTTTGAGTCGTCACAATCCGGAAACATCCAACTATTGCAGAGTACAGCGAGATGCCATAATACTTTGATACGAGTCAAAGCAATAAGACACAGTGAAAAACCATCCCCCGTTGTAGCCATGCTGCTCATTCCCGTGCACCTGCACAAAGTGGGACTCCTGACAGAAGCGGGTGTTCTCCAGAGGTCTGGCAATGTGCTTCCTCTCTTAAAAGGTTAGATAGTTAAGGAGTTCCTCACAGCGTGTGTTTGTGTGTCCGCACAGGGATCATCAAGGTGGGCCGTTGGAACCCGCTCCCGATCCACTACCTGAGCGACGAGCCCGAGGCCACGGTGGCGGACATGCTGCAGGACGTGTACCACGTGGTGACGCTGAGGATCCAGCTGCAGAGGTGAGGGGCGGCCAGGAGGGGGCACCATGGAGTCTGCATTCTGCCAGAGTTCCGAAACTAAAAACTAAACAAGCTTCCTTTTTTTCATACCTGCTCATTTGCAGTGAGTCTATTAGAGAGTTGCGTTATGAAAGCCTGTGACATTAAGAACAACAGAAACATTGATTATACTGTTAAAATCTAGCGGTATTTCTATGACATATCACCACTATCGGGGGCCTACCCATGTCACATGTGAGTGTGTCCCGGCTTGGAGAGGTTTGAGAGCCGCTGCTGTACAGTAATCTAACCTACTTTGCCAAGCAGTCCGGTGAGTTTTTTGTTGTTTTTTTTTTTTAGCCGTGCCAAGCTGGAGGACTTGCCCGCGGAGCAGTGGAACCACGCCACTGTGCGTAACGCCCTGAAAGAGCTGCTGAAGGAGATGAACCAGAGCACACTGGCCAAGGAGTGCCCTCTCTCACAGGTAAGACCTGAACCAGCATAGCCAGCACACTCCCTGCGGTCCTCACTCTGCGTGCCCATAGTACAAGCATAGCAAACAGCGATACAGCATAGTGCAAGCTTGGTGAAGAGTAATACAGCACAGTGAAAGCATGGTGAAGCCCAGGGAGGTATGGTAAAGACCAAAAGCAACCAAACAAAAACTGATTAATTGAAAATGTGCAAAAGAAAACAAACAAACAAAAAAAACCATTCAAACTATTCGTTGCAGCCACCCTGATCATGTGGCAGAAGATGGGGCTGTTCACTGTGGCTTGAATGGCCGGCACAGTGTCAACCATGGCAACATAACCCTAAACAGCTCTGGTCTCGTGCATCTGATCCACAGACAGGAAAAACAAATATATATTTATCGGAAAATAGGTTCTTGTGCCTTCGATGTCACCATTTCTCTTATTTTGTAAAGATTTTGTGTGAAAATGTTTGTTTACTGCACCGAGGCAGGTCTGTCTTCAGAGCAGCAGCAACATTCCAAAACACTCGTGTTCACAGCTATCTCCTGACATGGTCATCTACCAGAAATACACAAGTAGGACCTCGTTTTGAAGGTCTGAATCTCCTCTTTCCAATGACATATCGCAGGGCTGTCTCTCACAGTCCCTGAGTAAAAAGAGTTAAAGGGCCAGGTCGCCGGCAGGATATTTAACATTGGGCGGACCATAAAAGGTTAAGAAGTATTTATTAACATGTATTAAATAAATTCATTGGTTAACATGTAGATTTCAAAACAAGAAAAGCTGCCCTGTCCTTGAATAGTAAATATTTTAATATGTACAGGTAGTTAAAAACACAAGCCAGTTGTGGGCTGATCAACCATTCCTATATTATCAAAGTTACTGATAGAAATACCTGACGTGTATTGCATTCTCCCTTTGATAGGTGTGTGTGTGTGTAAAAAACAAAAAAACAGAGAGAGTAACCCAATGTCTCCCTCTGGTTTAATAAAAGCGTTCCCCAGATCACTTTAGGGCTCAAATTCACTCAATAATACCACGCCATATGTGGAAAGCTTATTATGACACCCAAGTGGTTAATATGTTATCGGCAGCAGAAGATTGCAGAGCTGTCTCCCAGGACTGAAACCACACACTCACTGCTGTTGCTTATTAGAAACTGGAGGGGAGGGACAGCCCTTCGTCCTTCATCTGTGTGTGTGTGTGATCCTTCAGGATATAATAATCTTTATATAGCGCCTTTCATAGTGGACCACCATCACAATGCGCTTTACAAGAAACGAGACTGACTGCAGAGTCACTTACAACAACGTCTCACCCGAAAGACGGAGCACAAGGAGGTTAAGTGACTTGCTCAGGGTCACACAATGAGTCAGTGGCTGAGCTGGGATTTGAACCGGGGACCTCCTGGTTACAAGCCCATTTCTTTAACCACTGGACCACACTACCTCCTATCTGAAGACGGGTTGGGGGGGGGGGGTAACTGGGATCTCCTGTCTCCCAGTCCTCTGCCCTAACCACAAAGCCACAGGGCTGTGGGAGAACTGTCAGAGTCAGAGATTTAGTAGATTTCTGACTCTGCCGGGAACAGTTCACAGCTGAAGTACGTTTCCTTTTCCTAAAGATTACACCACCGCCACTTCATTTTCTGTTTCCTGCTGCTTTACCCATCCAATTAAGTGAGGTTTCCCATGTTTTGGAGAGCTGCAGAGATGCATGGCAGGGACCCAGGCTCATAGATCTATCGAGGCAGGGCCGACTGATCTGGGAGCCAAGGCTCTCACACATCTGCAGCTTCACCCCAGTCAGGCTGCTATAGACACCCCCCACCCCCACCCCCTGCCAGGGTCTTTGGGCCCCCAAAGATCCTGCTGTGCAACTTTAAACCCCACACAACTTAATCATAGTGTGACCCCACAAAAAATGAGAACGCTTTAGTTAAGGGATCCGTTATGAGTGGTTGTAAACATAATAACCAAAAAAATGTATTTTTGTTTACGACTGTAAGTCGCCCCGGATAAGGGCGTCTACTACGAAATAAATAATAATAATAATAATGTCACAAACAGTTAAGATAATAGCACTCTATTACAACACACATTTAAGTTCATTTTCTGCTATAACATTTTGTAAGAATGTTCTAATATACACTATTGCATCATTTATGTATATAAACAGTATTATATTATTATTATTATTTATTTCTTAGCAGACTTACAATTGTTACAAGATATCACATTATACATTATTTCACATTATACAGATATCGCATTATTTTTACATACAATTACCCATTTATACAGTTAGGTTTTTACTGGAGCAATCTAGGTAAAGTACCTTGCTCAAGGGTACAACAGCAGTGTCCCCCACTGGGGATTGAACCCACAACCCTCCGGTCAAGAGTCCAGAGCCCTAACCACTACTCCACACTAGTCTTATTTCATCTGATTTCACAGTCTATTAAGCATCTATAGAGCCTTTATGAAGTGCTTCTTGTGGGGCCAGCGGTGGCGCTGGAGTTGTAGGGTTAGTGAAAGCCTCATCCTGTCCTCCTCTTTGTTGATTACACCAAGTTGGAAAGTTCTGTCCAAACAGACAGAGGGATCTGTGAGAATTATCCTCCAGGAGCTTCCCGGCCAGCTCACAAGACAGCCAGAAAGCTGGAACAGAAGATCATAAAAACATAGAAAAATATTAGAAAGTTTACAAATGAGAGGAGGCCATTCGGCACATCTCGCTCATTTGGTTGTTAGTAGCTTATTGATCCCGGAATCTCATCAAGGAGCTTCTTGAAGGATCCCAGGGTGTCACTTTCAACAACATTACTGGGGAGTTGGTTCCAGACTCCCACAATTCTCTGTGTAAAAAAGTGCCTCCTATTTTCTGTTCTGAATGCCCCTTTATCCAATCTCCATTTGTGACCACTGGTCGTTGTTTCTTTTTTCAGGTCGAAAACATCCCTTGGGTTGACATTGACTATCCCTTTTAGGATTTTGAATGCTTGAATCAGATCACCGCATTGTCTTCTTTGTTCAAGACTGAATAGATTCAGTTATTTAAGCCTGTCTGCATATGACATGCCTTTTAAACCTAAAATAATTCTGGTTGCTCTTCTTTGCACTCTTTCTAGAGCAGCAATATCCTTTTTGTAGCGAGGTGACCAGAACTGAACACAATATTCTAGGTGAGGTCTTACTAATGCATTGTAAAGTTTTAACATTACTTCCCTTGATTTAAATTCAACACTTTTCACTATATATGGCCGAGCATCTTGTTGGCCTTTTTTATAGCTTCCCCACATTGTCTAGATGAAGACATTTCTGAGTCAACATAAACTCCTAGGTCTTTTTCATAGATTCCTTCTTCAATTTCCGTATCTCCCATATGATATTTATAATGCACATTTTTATTGCCTGCGTGCAGTACCTTACACTTTTCTCTATTAAATTTCATTTGCCATGTGTCTGCCCAGTTCTGAATGCTGTCTAGATAATTTTGAATGACCTTTGCTGCTGCTTGCCACTCTCCCTATTTTTGTGTCGTCTGCAAATTTAACAAGTTTGCTTACTATACAAGAATCTAAGTCATTAATGTAAATTAGGAATAGCAGAGGACCTAATACTGATCCCTGTGGTACACCACTGGTTACCTCGCTCCATTTTGAGGTTTCTCCTCTAATCAGTACTTTCTGTTTTCTACATGTTAACCACTCCCTAAATGTGCATGCATTTCCTTGAATCCCTACTGCGTTCAGTTTGAGAATTAATCTTTAATGCAGGACTTTGTCAAAAGCTTTCTGGAAATCTAAATAAACCATGTCATATGCTTTGCAGTTATCCATTGTCGATGGGGAAGCTGGCAGAAGGGAAAGCTCATGTTTAATTGAATTCTTTGGGCACAATCAACAGCTTTATAAGCAAATCAGAATATCTTAGCTTGACAGATAAAAGAGCAGTTTTTAAAATAAAACACTCTCTATGTCCCTCCTTTCCTAGCAGTGTGTGGGAGGGGCAGTGAGACGACGACAGTTCTCCAGATTGCCTTGTGCTCACTTCAGGTCGGCTTACAAACAATTCAACCCTGGCCTGAGCTGGAATAGACAGACCGTAGTCAAGCACCGGGTAGTATTGCGTCATTTGCCCAGAGCACTGAAATAAGTTCAGAGCCCAGGCAGTGTCCCAGAGCAGTGTTGCTGAGTCCTGTCTCCTCTCCACAGAGTATGATCTCCTCCATCGTGAACAGCACCTACTACGCTAACGTCTCCTCTACCAAGTGCCAGGAGTTTGGCCGCTGGTACAAGAAATACAAGAAGATTAAAGGTGAGGAGAGTTCCAGGGGGAGCGTGGTACTGACAGGGAGGGGGTGCCTTTATAACAGGTGGAGGCTGGGCCTGAACCTGCGACCTTGTGCGCTGCAAGTGAGCATCTTAACCGCAATGCAAAAGAGCCAGGCTCGTCTGGATTCGTGGTTTTAGAGCTTTTAATGTCATCTCATCTCATCGAGAGGGGACCCAATCCGTAACGGCAGGGCATCACACAACACTGCCCGCTACATTCACATGACCATAGCAATGTCTTTGTCTTTATAGCTCTACCCTGTAAGCAGAGAAACTGTGCCTCGCTGAGATAGCATGCTTAAAAACATCATGGTCTTAGCTGAGCTCATCATGGTTTGAATTATGTGCTAATGTCTTTTTTAATAAAGTAGTGGGGACTAAACGATTCCCTCCTAATGAAAACCATAGTTTCCTAAAGTTAAACTCGGGGATTCTGTTACAGATAACCATATATAGACGGCCCGGCATGAAGAATGCGCCTCGTTACTTAGAAATCATTTTAAAAATGGAGTAATTACACTGTGAACCAGATCAAAGTAAACACAACCCAAAACACAGAATAAAAAGCTCTGTTTGCTGAGAAATAGCTTCGGGTTACAGAATAGCGTTTTTAGTTTTGTTTTTTGCCTTTCAAAAACAGAACTCAGGGATAGAAAGCAGCCGGCCTCTGAGTGCCGCTCATCAGGAACAGATGCTAAAAGGACTAGAGCAGAAATGTGATTGGACAAAAGAAACCCACAAACCCCATTGGCTGCAGCGGCTGTCAATCTTTATTAAGTTTAATGAAGATCACATTTTATTAGAGTAAATCAAGGTCAGGCTCTTTTATGCGGGAAGAGCAGCATGTTTTCCAATTTATTTAGATATCTAGGTTTACTGTCCATCAATGTATGCTTTTCTTTTTGCAGCCATTGGCTCATTTCAACACATTTAGATTGATATTCACACTGTCACAGATAGCCCAGCAGGGCTGCAGGCAGCTGGGCAGGGCTGTGTCTGGACTGGGACCTGGTTCAGACTCAGCCTGTTAATATCTTTAGGGGCTGGCGGCGCTGTGATTATCCTCTACAGTCAGTGCATCTGCATCACAGGTCATGTGCTAGGGTTTGGAATGACTGGAGTGTGTGTGTGTGTCTGTGTGTGTATCTGTGTGCATGTGTGCACGGTATACCTGTCTGACTGTGCATGTGAGTACATGCGTTTGTGCTTTTGTCTGTCTGTGTGTCTGTGTGTACGGGTGTATGCCTGTGTGTGCACGTGGCAGTTTCTAAAGGTATCGTCTCTGAAGCTCTTTTTCATGGCTCTGCTGAGATGTTCTGGGTATTCAGAGCGGAGCATATGAGATAATTATACCCTGCCTCACCAAAGCAGCGACAGAAATAATCTGGCATCTAAACTGGAGAACCCTGGCAGGTAATTGTACACCAGTGGAAAAGTCTCCTATTGACAAGATCAGATCATCCCAATGTACTGTTCGTTGCGCAATGCTGGGGAGCAGGCTTCTTGTGAAATTGAGCATTCGCACGTATCACACGTTGAACTGCACTTAGTGACTGTAGAGATCTGCCAACAAACACAAACTCCAGAGCTGGTCCAGTTGGCAAAGGAATTCTAACCAGCTTATCAAGCCTCCCTATGTTTTCTCGGCAGTGT